>NC_142933.1:64841573-64849073 GCF_046866305.1 Octopus bimaculoides
TCTACCTCCCACACACAGCCCCTCGTTCCCGATCACCGTTCGTTATCTCCCCCTTTCTTAGCTCTCCTGAAATAAGAATTTCTAACTTCCGGTCAGTCAGCCATTGTTATGATCGGCCATTATTATGATTGACCGTTGACTGAACACTATTCAATTTTTTTTCTCCGTGTTTTTCTCCTTGTCTCCGTATTCTTTCTGTTGAAGAGCGTAGCTCGAAACGTCAAAGACTTTCCGTATTCCCGAGCGTCATACTAATATATACTTTTGTTATTTACACCACCTGTCCTCGTCTGTTGTTATTTTTTGTATAATCTCCCACATATAATACACGCTCACGTGGTCGCACCAGCTAATCCTGTCTCCTCTCATCACACACTACCAACTTTTGGATTCTACCTTCTTTCCTTCTGGATCTGGACTGTTTGATTCTGAACTTTATACCCTCCGGCTGCACCTCTCCTACCCACGGATTTACACTGGACCCATCTTCTGATTGGAAATCGCTTCAATATACCACGACGTCTAAAAAACTTTTGAACTTTTCCACTTTTGTAAACCTCCTTTATCATCCTTTTTTACCTTACTTTCCTTCACCTACCGTCTCTTCGTACTCTGGATGTTCCTAATCTGTCTTCTCTAATCTGCACCTATTACTTTGTATTCTTCTCCCTCACTTTCTTTTCTCCTCTCGTTTCTTCTCTCCCTGTCACCCCATTTCTCCCTATTGTCCCATCTTCCTTTTTGCTTTGTTTTTTTCTCCCACCTCGCATATATTTTCTTCTCACAACCCCTTTTTCGTTTTTTCTCCTCATGCCTTTATTTTTTTTCCCCCACACCTGTTAAAAAAGTTTTTTTTCCAGTTTTTTTCCCCCCCTTTTTTTCTTCTTTTTTTTCCTTTTTTTTTTTCCACGTCCAATTTTCTCATCACGCTTGTTTTTTTTCCACCACACCTTTTGTAATTCTCCTTCCCACGTCTAATTTTCTTTTCTCTCTCGTTCCATCATGCCTGACTACAAATCTTTCCAACTCACTCTCCACAACCGCCTAAAACTATACCTCCGCACACTTCCCTCTCTATACTTTCAACCCACTATACGACTCTCCTTACTCATATTCAAGAAGACTCGTTTCTCTAGTCATATTACGTTTCTCAGTCGCTGCTTACATCACCGCCTCATCCCTAAGGGTTTCCGCCTCCATTTCCACCCCACTCTCCACTCCTCTACCACCATTCTACCCATACTCCGCACCACATCCTACCGCCTTATGCGGGCCACCATTCGCTCCAATCTCTCTAAAATCCACACTATCGACCGCCTTCTTCCTCCAGCCTTTTCCATATTTTTCTCCTCTCTGTCACCCTCCCATGCTCACAATACATTGCGCTTTATCATTCAACTTAATCATCTCTTTCATACATTTCTTACCGACACTAAGCTCCGCAAACTTCACTCACTCCTCCATTCCTCTACACCCGATGCCACTACCCCAACCCCTCCACCACCCTTCTCCCTCCCTGATGTGCATTCCCCACCCACACCCAACCACCCTGCCTCTCCCACACACACTCCACCCCCTCCCTCCCAGCCCTCCACCATCCCGACCGCCCCTCCTAACCCTACTTCATCCCCTCCTACTTCTATTCCACCCACCCCCTCTCCACTTCAGCCTGTCGTTACCATTCCCCCAGATCTTCCTCTCTCTGAGGCGGAGCGCTCCGTCCTCAATAGGGGTCTGCGCTTCATCCCACTCACTCCATCCTGCAAGGAATTTCAAACCCGTGCTGATGTCCACAGCTTTGTGCGCCGCGTTAGGTTGGGTGCGCTTTTCCATAGCACACCACCCGCACCCAACGAGGACTGCTTCACTGACCTGGGCCGACGACCATCCCAGTGGACGCCTGCTCCTGGCCAGTTCCAGGCAGTTGATCTTTTCGCGGGCGCCTGCCAACGCGCTGTGGGCCGGTTTAACTTTTCCAGGCGTCCATCTCGACTCAACATCTCCCCAGCCGAACTCTCGGCCCTTCGATCCCTCCGACGCCGCACGGACATCATCATAAAACCGGCTGATAAGGGTGGAGCCGTGGTAGTATGGCGCGCGGACCTCTACGAGGCCGAAGCTCTCCGTCAACTTCGAGATACCTCATTCTACCGCCCTCTGCCCTCCGACCCCACGCCCAGCTACCAACAGACTGTGTCCTCCACTATCCATGACCTCATCCTCTCCTCCCGTCTCCCCGCCACCGCCTCCAACCTTATTGTTCGCACCCCACGCACCCCCACCATTTACTTCCTCCCCAAGATCCATAAACCGAACAACCCTGGCCGCCCCATCGTCTCCGCCTGCAACTGCCCCACCGAGCTTATCTCAAAATACCTAGACCGTGTCCTCACCCCCCTAGTGGCTTCTCTCCCTTCCCACATTCTTGACACTAACCACGCGCTTCGTCTATTCAACTCTTTCTCTTTCCCTCCCGGCCCTTCTAAGCTTCTCTTCACTCTAGACATCCAGAGCCTCTATACAGTGATCCCCCACGACGAGGGGCTGTGTGCCCTGAAGTTTTTTCTAGACCAACGCCCCAACCCACAACCCGACACCTCCACACTCATTCGTCTGGCCGAACTTGTCCTATCTCTCAACTGCTTCTCGTTCGCGGGAGATATCTACCAGCAAGTCTCGGGAGTGGCCATGGGGACGAGAATGGGCCCCAACTACGCGAACCTCTTCGTTGGTTATGTTGAGGCCCAAATATTCTCCAGTTTCACTGGTCCCACTCCCGAACTATACGGTCGGTATATCGACGACTGTATCGGTGCCACCTCTCTCTCCCGTGAACATCTTGACTCGTTCCTCTCTTTCGTTCAATCTTTCCATCCTGCCCTCCACTTCTCCTGTACTGTCTCTGACACCTCTGTCCCCTTTCTCGACATTTCGGTCAGCATCCTCCACTCCGCCCTTAGCACCTCCATCCACTACAAACACACAGACTCACACTCCTATCTCAACTTCTCCTCCTCCCACCCTAGACACACAAAACTTTCCATCCCCTATTCCCAATTCCTCCGTCTACGCAGACTTTGTAGCGACAGCCATGACTTTGAGACTCAGTCTCAACTCATGGCTCACCACTTTAGCCTGCGTGGATATCCACCCACCACCATCCACACCGCCCTTGCCAGAGCACGTTCTGTGGACCGTGCATCTGCTCTCTCAACCCGAACCCGCCCTGCCGTTTCCCGCCTCCCTTTTCCCCTCACCTACCATCCCACCACCCTACCCCTCCAACGCTCCATTCTCCGAGCTTTTCGGCGCCTCCAGTCCGACCCCTCCACCTCCCACATCTTCCCTAATCGACCCCTCCCCTCCTTCAAACGAGCCCACAACCTACGGGACCTCTTGGTCCACAGCTTTTTCCCCAACCCAACCTCCCAACCTGGCTCGTTCCCCTGCTCCCGCCCACGCTGCCGCACTTGCCCTTACCTCTCCAACACCACCCTCCTCACCAGCACCCATCACCGACCCTATCGCATCACCGACTCCTTCACCTGCACGTCTACCAACATCATATATTGCCTCTCCTGCTCTCTCTGCCAATCCCTGTACATCGGACAAACGGGGCGGCGCCTGGCCGACCGATTCGCGGAACACCTCCGAGATATCAACGTCGGCAATGACACCCCGGTGTCACGCCACTTCCGTTCTGCCGGCCACTCCTTGCGGCAACACCTGTCGGTGTTTGGACTGTCCATGCACAGGGGCCATCCGGACTCCCGTTTGCGCCGTGAACAGGGATTAATCTTCTATCTTCGCTCCTTTGCGCCACATGGGCTCAACTCCCCTCCACTCTTCATCTAACCCCCTCCTCCTGTCTCTCTCCCCCACCCCCCCTCCTACCACCCATCTCTCCCCTCCCCCACCTCCTGCTCCGACTCCTACTTCTTTGTACGTCTCTTCACCTCTCTTCATACTTCTCTCCACTCCCACTTCTCTTCACCCCTACTCTTTCTCTCCTCTCTCTTACTCTCTCTCACTCTCTTCTCTCGTACTCCCCCCTCTCTCACTCTTACTCTCTACACTCTTACTCTCCTACTCTTTCACTCCTCTTTCTCTCCTCTCTCTTACTCTCTCTCACTCTCTTCTCTCGTACTCCCCCTCTCCCGTACTCCCCCCTCTCTCACCCGTACTCCCCCCTCTCTCACTCTTACTCTCTACACTCTTACTCTCCTACTCTCTACACTCTTACTCTCTTACTCTCTCACCCTTACTCTCTCACTCTCTTCCCCTCTCTCTCACTCTCTTTCTCACCCTTACTCTCTCACTCTCTTCCCCTCTCTCTCACTCTCTTTCTCTTCCTTTCTTCTTCCCCCCCATACCCCTCTTCCCTCTCTCTCACTCTCTTTCTCTTCCTCTCTTTCTCTTCCTCTCTTTCTCCCCCCATACCCACCTTCCCCTCTTTCTCCCCCCATACCCACCTTCCCCCTCTCTCAATCCCCCTTCCCTCTCTTATACCCACCCTCTCTCCTCTCTTCCTCTCCCCTCCCATACCCATCTTCCCCCTCTCTTACATCGACCTTCCCCTTCTCCCTCCTCGTCAACACTCCCTCATAAGCTCATCCCACCACACCCCAACACACTCCTACTCTACCTTCCCACTCCACCCCATCCAATTCCTTACACCCACCACCCACCCCTACCCACATACCCCACCCTACCCACATACCCCTACCTCTACCCCACACTCCACCCATGCCTTCCCCACCTCCCAACACCCTCACATCACACCACACCAATACCCTTGCATCACACCACGCACACCACACCAATACCCTCGCATCACACCACGCACACACTACAACTGACCAACTACTTTCTCCCTTTCTCCCTTCCCCCATTTTCACACTACATACGTCAAGATCACCAGCAGTCTACCTCCCACACACAGCCCCTCGTTCCCGATCACCGTTCGTTATCTCCCCCTTTCTTAGCTCTCCTGAAATAAGAATTTCTAACTTCCGGTCAGTCAGCCATTGTTATGATCGGCCATTATTATGATTGACCGTTGACTGAACACTATTCAATTTTTTTTCTCCGTGTTTTTCTCCTTGTCTCCGTATTCTTTCTGTTGAAGAGCGTAGCTCGAAACGTCAAAGACTTTCCGTATTCCCGAGCGTCATACTAATATATACTTTTGTTATTTACACCACCTGTCCTCGTCTGTTGTTATTTTTTGTATAATCTCCCATATATATATATATATATATATATATATATATATATATATATATATATATATATATATATACATATACACTAATGCTTGTTCTTATGTTATAATAAATGCAGTTTTGCATTAAATTGAAAGATTACTCCATACTTTTGATAGAGTACAAATTTTAGTATTCAGTTAGGTAAATTATGATCGAATTGTGATGCATTTGTGTTGAACGTGACTTTATATAGTCAATGTTAATTTAAAATTTTCCAAGATAAGAGTTCCGTTGAATGATAATTAGGATATGAGTTAGGTTGTGATGTCAAGGTATTATAAATTTTTCTCTTCTTTTTTTGTAGTATATATATATATATATATATATATACTGCAAAAAAAAAATGAAAGTATATATATATATATATATATATATATATATATATATATATACATACATATGTGCATATATATACATGTATGTGTATATATACATATATACATGTATATATATATATATGTATATACATGTATATATATGTTTATATATATGTATATATATGTATGTGTATATATATATATATATATATATATATATATATATATATATATATATATATATATATATATATATATATATATATATATATATATACATATATAGCTTTTAGTACTGTGAATATTCCATTGTGCTACGTTTGATTAGATTGAAGTCTCAATAGGTTAATATACTTGTCCCATCATTCCATGTTCTCCATTCTCTCATTTGCATACGTAAGAATGAATTTTTATATAAACCTATTTCCATCCCCCTGTAATAGCTAGAAATTTTTAGAATGTGATTTTCTAATGAGGATACCTTTTCTATAGAAGGGGTCATTGTCCGCATGGATTGTAAAATTTCTCTTAATTATTCTACCAGGACATGAAGTCAGAAAACAGCCGCAGAAAGTAATTTTCTTCTATTTTTATTATATTCTATTTATACTTTTTAAAAGCAGCTTGAACTTTAGGGATTTATTAACTGGAATTTTTAGACTCTGTTAACCGCTCTTAATTGTAATATTGAAAAATGTTTACTAGTTCTCGTTTCCTCATTTATTTTTCTCATATACATCCCACGTTTATATTTTTAAAAATATTCATATATATTTTGTATGTCGATATGTATTAACATATATATTTTTAAAATTTGATTTATAACTATGTATGCGTATGTAAAAAAGTTGATTGCCTAATTTGATTTTTTTATTTTAATTATATTTTGTCTCTGGTTTGACCCGAGCACTTCTTAAGCAGTTCTCTATATTTCGTAAGAAATAATAATAATAATAATAATAATAATAATAATAATAATAATAATAATAATAATAGATGCAGTATCAGGCAGTGGCTCTCATGGCTTCTGATCTTAATTGATTGGAAGTGTTATCATGTACAGTGTTTTGTTTTGGTATAAAAGATGGGCTACAGCAAATATTCTGCTCAGTACCACAGATTTGCTTGTCAGTTGTTTGACCTTAACCAGTTGAGCATGTCCCTGGGTGGCTGACAAGCAGAAGTTGTGGGGGAGCATCATAGCCATGTGTTGAGAGGAATTCTTTAGGGTTTGAATAATTCACTTTTGGAAACATGGGTGTTTTGCTCAACATCCTTAAACAAACCTTATTCAGGGATCTTTTGAGTGGGATGGGCTACTCGACTTGAAGAAAATTCTAACTGGGCCCCACCTGCGAGGTCATGCGCTGGTTATCTTATGTATTTCGTAAGCTGCTAATTCTAGGAGATTGAATGACAATGTTGAAGCACTTTTGATTGTTGTAACTGATGTTGTTGATGATGGTGGTAGTGGTGGCGATGTTAACGTCATGTCAGCGCTGATTAGACAAGGCTATGCGCAATTTTTTTATGTCCCGTTATGCTATATCTAGAATGACATTATCAAATATTTTGTACTTTTCTCTTAAATCCCGATTGTTCTAATTTCAGGGAGAATTAACTGTTACTTTCAGCAGATCAGCCTACGTTGAGATTTTCGTATTAGCTGGGGAAGGGGTATCTTGTATTGGGTGGAATTCGAACCGACTGCAATAAGGAACGGTAGTTCTCATGATTTCTGTTAGACTCAAATCACGTTCCATCTGATCAAAAACCAAATCCGATGAAACAAGTAAGATACAGCCTGGCATATGTATATATCGGATCGAAGTATAAGAGAGATGCACGAGAAAGACTACCGATCAAGGAAGACTGGGAGAAAAAGATAAGCACCAAAAATAAATACCGAAAAACAT
>NC_142933.1:64851573-64864073 GCF_046866305.1 Octopus bimaculoides
GTAGATATCATACCTCCATACCCACAGTTTACACAGGTAGAGTAGAATAGTTAGTGGGCTGTTAGGTAGAAAGATGCATGCATGTGTGTGGGGGTGTATATATATATATATATATATATGGTGGTTGTCTACTCCTTAAACAGAGTTTGACCACCTCCTGCACCTACACCTTAGCCCTTTCATGGCGTCTGATGTGGCTTTTTAAACCAGACAGTGTTTTGAAAAAACACCCACACAGATTGCACCTCTGATTTGCACTACCAATACCTGCAAGTAAGTTCTGCTCATATATATATATATATATATATATATATATATGATTATGTGTATTTCTTCTATCTTAATGAATAAAAATTCTTCTGATAGAATAAATGGTTTAATAGAAACCAATGTAGCAAAGAACACAAAATAACTGTGGTTTAGTTCCTGTTTTTAAGGCAGGAACTCCTTGAAATTTTGGGTATTTGAGTATATTTAAGAATTTAAGGATTGGAGAAAACGCATGTTATAATTGCATACTTTATTCCTACATATGTTTCAAAGGATTACAACCTTTGTGATCCATAATGTCTTACGTTTAAGATGATTCCCATGCTTTCCCTGATGAGAAGGTTACAATTTTAGTATCAAAGATCCCTATGGATCACACAGGTTGTAATCCTTTGAAACATATGTAGGAATAAAGTATGCAATTATAACATGCGTTTTCCCCAATCCTTAAATTCTTATATATATATATGTATATATGTAGATAAATGTATGTATGTGTGTGGATGTGGGTGTATGTATATATGTATATGCAAATGTATGTAAGCATATGGATATGAAAGTAAACAGATCAACATACAGACGGATAGGTACCTAGGTTATATGAACAGACAAGCACACATATGCATACATACACATGTATACATACATACATGCATGTATTAGCACATACACACACACACACACACACACACACACACACACACACACTGATCCAGACACATGCGCGCAAACAAAGAAAAAGGAACGCAATGTGACAACCGACAGAGTTGCATGATGCAATGAAAATTTTAGAAAAATAAAAAACAAATAAGTGGCAATTTTTGCGCTGAGTGTGTTAAATCATAAGGCACCTGAAGAGAATGAATCTCCCCATAATATTATACGTATGTATATATGTATGTATGTATGTATGTATGTATGTATGTATGTATGTATGTATGTATGTATGTTTGTATGCATGTTTGTATGTATGTATGTATGAATGAATGTATGTATATACGTAAAAGGCAAAATTACATTGAGTCAGACACAGTCAAATGAGTAAAGCCGAAATATATTTGCTAGGTATACATTAAGATAACATGTCAAATATACCTCTCTATGTGTCCGACTGATTTGCTAGAAAAGCTGCTCAAAATGCCCTCGAATTAAGTCCGTCTGTCTCATGTGAGGAAACATCTATTAGGCTATCAGTCCCTACCTGACAAAATAGTAATAATAATGATACTGGGGCAGCCAAAATCTCCGTTCAGTTCTTTCAAGCGACGATAAGTTACGAGTTTTAAACACAATGCGATTTATTCAGTCAATGATGTAGTTACTCTTTGTTTCAGTATCAGCTGATATCATGTGTGCAGATCCATTATTCTTTGCGAAGGTTTTCCTGTCTTTACGGGCAAAAAACTCTTCAAAGAAGAATTTTAACACCCTTTTCGGAGTTGAAGGATTGTACATTCAATGAAATTTGAAAATTCCAAAACAGGTAGGAATCTGAAGCCGTTAGGTCAGGCATATATGGAGTGTGCGGCAAAAGTTTCAAGCTAAGCTACAGTAACTTCTGTATCGTTTGAAAAGAAGTGAGCGGTCTAGCATTGTCATGATGAAAGACAATGCTCTTACAATTAGCAAGTGCTAAAGAAGTTCGTAAATAACAACAATCCCACGAAATTGAAGGCATTAACTTTCTATGGGCGAAAATCTGCTTTGAAGATAGTTTGTGATGGTTCTCCACGCTTCCCCCATGAGTGTTTGCACTTCATATTGTTATATACGATCCATTTTCGTTCCCTATTACCATTTTCTTGAAAAAAAATTGTTTTCTACGCATTTCTACAACGAATCACTGACAGAAATCTGTTGAGCAAAGTTAGCCTCATTCAATAGGAACCCAGACATCAAGCGTGGTGACATGAGCAAAATGATGCAGATGGTTTTCAAAAGTAGATTTGAACATTTAGAGAATATCTACAATCATCCTCGTTATATAACGGGGTTTGTCGTCGACTAATTCCCTCATTTTGTCGCTGTTAATCTCACTTTGCTAGCCCGATCGAAATGCCTTTTGAACCGAAAATTACTTTTGATATATACTTTTTGAGTAACATAGGTTTTTCCATATATATCGCATATCCTCCTGCAAGTTTCCGCCGCGTTCTTGGCTTTTTAAGGACATTACAAAACATGAGGTGTCAATAATATTCGTGTTAATCCTCCATTTCCAAGCAGATAAAATACAACCTGTTTTGGCGCAAGTTCATATCACACTATGTTGAAGTGTCAAGAATCTGACAAGTGTGAATGCACAGAGCACAGTCTGAGGTTAGCGACTTATTAAAGTGCATGAAGTTTAGTGTCGACAAAAACCGAACGGAATTTTGGTCAACCCAATAAACAACAAGGATTTTAAATATTGGCATAAGGCCAGTATTTTCAGGGAAAGAGGTAAGTCGATTACATCGACCCCAATGCTTAACTGGTATATATTTTATCGACTTTGAAAGGCAAAGGCGGCCTCGGTGGAATCTGAACGTAGAATATAAAAACAGACGAAATACCGCTATTCTACCCGGCGTGCTAACGATTCTCGCAAGCTCGCTTGCCAATAACAATAGCAATTGTAATATGTAATTATAAAAAGATGGGATGGTTACAGTTTGATCATCTTTGATCATTAGTCTGATCATCCACTGCTGAGCTAGGGTTAAACAGCCAAAACAAACACCGGCAGCACATGTTTAAAAACATTTCCAAAAAGACGAATCGAATTGCCGAAATGAACATTAAAAATTAAAATTAACTTGGGGAAATGAGCTGTTATAGCAATTATATGGATGAATATTTCGCAATTAAAGTAAAATACTTTTTACGTGCAAAGAGATTAGCGGGAGAGGTCAACAAAAGTGAAAAATTATCTGATTTTGATTTAATTACAAAATATTTATCAATATAATTGCTATAATAGTTCATTTCCATAACTTAAATTTGAATTTAATTTCTAATATTGATTTCAGTGATTCGAATACTCTTGCATGTGTGTGTGTGTGTGTGTGTGTGTGTGTGTGTGTGTGTGTGTGTGTGTGTGTGTGTGTGTGTGTGTGTATAATAAACAAAAGCTAATAGTTCGAAACATTACTATACAAGTTCCAATAGCGTAGTTTATTTCAAATACGAGCCGTTGCATAACTTATATAATATTACTGAAATACAGTTACATAATCATTCCATTTCAGCAGGTGATGTTCTGCTAATTATTCCGACAATATTTCCCAAAATATTTGGCATAATTTCACCAAAAGAAATGGAGTGTTTATGAAAATGTACAAATTAGCATAAGTTACATAATGAACTCGTATAGTTATTTACATTTGACGGATATTTGTCCTCACCTTGATTGTTGTTAACACAACGTCTCGGCTGATATACCCTCCAGCCTTCATCTGGTGTCTTGGGGATATTTCGGGAGGGAGTAAAGCCTGAGCATTTTTGAGTCGATCCCAATAGTCAATGCATGTCATGTCATCTACGTTTTTTGTGATTGATCTCTGGGGAGCTTCAATTTCCATAGTATTGTGTTCGTGTGGGGGGACCACAGTGGACAACAGTATTCAAGATGAGGGCGAGCAAAAGTAGAGAAAAGTACAATAAAGGTAGGGGTGTCTCTAGACTGGAAAATCCTGAGGATCCAGGAGCACGCCCTGCGGGCCATGTCAACTTTGAGCGCTCCATCTTGTTTTGTTGTTAACAGTAACATCCAGGTCTTTAGCAGTGCTGGATGCCACTAGGGTAAGTGAGATCTGTTGGTAGTTCATGGCGAGTGATTTTTTGGCTTTCTTGAAAACTAGGGTAATCGCCTGGGAAAGGAAATTTTCAGGGATATAGCCCGCATCCATTGATTTTCGCCAAAAAGTAGATAAGGGGAGAGCTAACTGGAATCGGCACTCCTTCAAAACTCTAGCGGGAACCTATCGGGGCCTGCAGCTGAGTTAATCTTTATTTTGCTAGAAGCATCTATGTTGTCGTAGGCGTCAAAAGATATGTTAGAAAGGGTGTGCTGTGGGTTTTTTTCATATGTGTTGGTCAGGTTAACAATATTGGGATTGCTGAAGGCAGGACAATATCGTTCCTGCAGAATTTCAAGCATGTCTTCTGCAGTACTGTTCAGAGTGTTGTCTTCGGCAATCAGAGGTCCGACAGATGAGAAAGTGCCCTTATGTTTTTTGGTGAAAGAGAAGAAACTTTTGGGACTGAGTTTAATTTTCTCGATGTCCCACTTCTCCTCAGTTATTCTTTCATTGGTAAAGACAGACTTCAAACAGTTTTAGAGATCAAATTTCTTTGATTCCAATAGAGCTACGTCTGTCAGATGGAAGCGGTGCAGCCGTCAATATTTTAGCCGGTTAATAATGGTTTTGTTGATACCAGAACTGTTCAGAGATGGTTCCAAAGCTCTCGTTCGGGAGATGATAGCCTTGAAAATAAACCAAGGGTTAGGCCAAAATAAGTTATTCGGCACGATGGTTGAACAAAATCCGAGAATAAAGGTTCGAAAACTTTCATCAGAATTTCAAACATCCCGCACAACTGTTTTTGGACACCTGTAATAAATTGGAAGAGTCAAGAAAACAGATTGGTTTGTTCCACATCAACGAGATTTAAAAAACCCCAGATGCTTCGAAGTGTGCTCCTTATTGATTTCTCGACTGGAAAAAGACCATTTTTGCATCAAATCATTATTTGTAATGAGAAATGGATACTCTTTCACAACAGCAGGAGAACAGGACAGTGTTTAGATGCAGGAGAGTCACCTAAACACTACCCAAACCCACCATTACACCCTAAAAAGTTAGTGGTCACTGTATGGTGATCTGCGAAGGGAGTTATTCATTATTCATCTTTGCAACAAAGAAAAACGGTTACAGCAACATTGTATTGGCAGGAAATTGATTGTATGCATGAGAATTTGAAGAAGAAGCAACCCAGACTAATGAATACAGATGGCCCAATTTTGCTCCACGACAATGCATGTCCTCACACTCCTCAAGCTACGGTCTAAAAGTTGCAAAGCCTGAATAATGAGATTTTACAACATCCTCCCTATTCCCCTGATATCTCTCCTACGGATCATCGCTTATTTAAGCATTTTGCGCTTTCCATAAGCAATAAAACATTCTTAAATAGAAAAGAGGTAATTGAAGCATTGGGACAGTTTATCACAGCAAAAGATGATTTTTTTTTTTTAAAGATGGAATATGTGACATAGAGAAATGTTGGGTAAACGTCATAAATGAACATGGATCATACTTTGATTAAATAAATCAGTTCTCTAACACTTCTGAAACATTTTATTGTTACCTTTCAAATACGACATTTCATGGGAAACAACCTAATATATATTGTATATATTGTATATGTTGTATGAATGTTGTCTCCAATAATAAAATAAGATATAATATAAATGAATTTAAAAGTAATCCACAACTGGAGATGTAAAGACTAAACTAAGATATGGATACGCATATATATACGCTGAAATTATTATTACATGATGAAGGCTGCGAAACAGCCGTAATCCTATGGATGACAAATGTTTAAATAGATATATTCATATCTCATACCTTTATATGAAATAATTCCATCTATCAGATCTGGATTTCTGCTACACAAAACTCTGCTTTATACTCCTCCGTATTTGATTACGTTGTGGCTTGCTAGCCAGTTCTGCTGGAGGAGATTTTTGTGACTGTCACATAATTCTATGAAACCATATATAACAATCTATCTATCTATCTATCTATCTATCTATCTATCTATCTATCTATCTATCTACACACACACACACACACACACACACACACACACACACACACACACACACACACACACACACACACACACACACACACACACATATATATATATATATACACACACATATATATAGACACATATATATATATAATTATATATCTTTATATATACGAATATGAATATAACTGTGTATGTAAGTATGTATATCTATATGTGTGTGTGTGTTTGTGATTTTAATTTTCAAAGGAGGGAGAGGAGGGGAGAGTGTGTTTATGAGTGTGAAACATAGATATATAGAGATTTCAAGTAAATAATACAGTAGAACCTCGCAGTACGAGTGCACCATTTTACGAGTGATTTGTTGCATGAGCCGAGACTCGTGCGAATTTTTGTCTCGAAGTAAGTGCGGATATTCGCAGCACAAGCACACAAACCGTCCCATCTTTAAGGTAACTCAGTTAATAAAACCTACTCTTTTTACGTGTTTCAGTCATTTGACTGTGGCCATGCTGGAGTACCGCCTTTAGTCGAGCAAATCGATTCCAGGACTTATTCTTTGTAAGCGTAGTACTTATTCTATCGGTCTCTTTTGCCGAACCGCTAAGTTACGGGGACTTAAACACACCAGCATCGGTTGCGAAGCGATGTTGGGACAAACACAAACGTATACACACACTTACATATATATATATATATATATATATATATATATATATATATATATATATATATATATATATATACATATATACGACGGGCTTCTTTCAGTTTCCGTCTACCATGCCACACAGCCACTCCTACGTTTACATTTTTTTTCTTCTTTTTGCATTCTCTTTATTATAATTGTCATTTTACTTGTAACTACACCTTTTCTGTTTTTAAACCCATGAAAAATTGTTTTTGAGTGGTTTTGTGGGGCTGGAACGGATTAACTATATTTCAGTTAATTTCAATGGGGAAAATGGATTTGTAAAACGAGTAAATTGTAAGATGATCTCGGTCATGGAACGAATTAAACTCGTACTGCGAGGTATCACTGTATTAAACAAAAAAAAAAAAAAACGCAGAAATTAAATAGACAAAAGAAAGTATTTAGATACATCCAGAGTGAGAGCGGGAGTGAGAGGGAGAAAGAGAAAGAGGGAGAGAGAGACAGAGAGGAAATGGAGAGTGAGAGAGAGCAAGAGAGTAAGAAGAAGAGAAGAAAATAGAGAGAGCATGTTAGTTAAATTGTTAATTGTAAGGATTGCGATTAGCATTGCAAATGGTGATAGGTGTTGGACGAAACATAACCCATGAGATATGGCGAACGCTATAGCATCTGCTGATTGAAATCGTTTAATATTTAATGGCAAACCGGAATAGTTACAAGTGGAACTGTAGAATTAGAATACCAAAACGACAGCTAAACAACTAAATGAATGACTGGAATTATATAAACAAAAAGTACGAGAAGAAAAACGTATCAAAAACACAAATGTGTTTTGTCTGTTTGTCAGTTACTCTTTTTACACGAAGTCAGCAGCCGATAATCGTAATAACAGACAATAAAATGGCGATAAAAATCAAAGGGAAAACAACAACAACAACAACAACAAAAACCGTTACTACTACTACTACTACTACTACTAAAATCAAAAGCAGAAATGAGAAGAATACAAGGAGATAGAGAAGAAGAGAGAGAAGTAGAGTGAAACGGTGATAGTCAGATAGGGGAAGAGTGAAAATGCAGATAAGAACGAAAGAGAAAGAGAGAGATGGAAAGAGAGATAGAAAGAGGGAGAGAGTGAATCACAAAGAAAAAAGAGTGAAAAAGACTGAATATATAAGTAGCTGCATAGATTGACAGAATGATAGACAGTGATAGACCAATATATATGTCGTTTGGCCGAAGGAAAAAAGAGAAGTACATTAATATAAAATAAGATTTAGTACGATATCAATTCTTATTAGAGACAGAAGATCACAAATTTGCTGGATAAAGTGAAGTCGATTTAATTGACCTCATGACTTGAGTGGTACTTACGCCACCGAACTCGGAAAGATGGAGGGTAGAGTTAAAGGGGCTAGAAAATGTGCAGGAGGGGGTAAGTCGATTACATCGACCCCAGTGGTAATTATTTTGTCCACTGGTACTTATTTTATTGGAACTTATCTTATTGACCCCGAAAAGATGAAAGGAAAAGTCAATCGCGACAGAATTTGACCTTCGAACATAAAGACGGACAAAATGCCGCTAAGCATTTTGCCCGGCGTGCTAACGGTTCTTTCAGTTCTCCGCCTTCTAATAATAATTAATGATGGTTTCAAATTTTGGCCCAAGGCCAGCAGTTTTGAGTGGAAGAAGTACTTATTTTATCAACTCCGAAAGGATAAGAGGCAAAGTTGACCACGGCGACATTTGAACTCAGAACGTAAAGACGGTCGAAATGCCGCTAAGCATTTTCTCGGCGTGCTAAAGATTATTTCTAACTCACCGCTTTAATAATCCTTTCTACTATAGACACAAAGTTTGAAATTTGGGAGAGGGGGCCAGACGATTACATCAACCCCAGTGTCTCACTGATACTAATTTTATCGAGCCTAGAAGGATGAAAAAAAAGTCGACTCATTGCCTCAATAATAATTAATAATAGTCATAATAATAATATACAGGGTAGATATTTAGGAAAATGCACAATAATTATATGTACATCAGTAATTAACAGGTGCTTTATTTTGTCGACTCCTGAAACAAAGAAACGCAACGTTGATTTCAGAACCTCTGAGGCCGTAATTAACTACCGGAGATATTTTGTCCGGTGCTCCACCGATTCTTACCACTCCAATGTTCCTTTTTGCACGTAATATAATAAGGAATCAAAGCAAAAAAATAAATGAATAAATAAACAGAAAAAAAGTAAACAAGAAAAATAACACCATTTTCAGAACCTCTGCGATTGATGAGTGCAAAGAAATAAGATCTTGATAACTTCAGAGCAACGTAAACCGTGTGACGGATTAAATCTACCACCCTATAACAGGATGGTTCTTCAACGAGTTTTTACGCTACACTGTTACCAGGTAGCAAATTCAACGTACATAGCTTTAGTTAACCTGAGGCGATAGTAGCGGACATTTGTCCAAGGTGGTGCAGAGTAGGATTGCTTGAAGCCTAAAACCTCATAACAGAGAAGCGAACTTTGTAACCATACAGTCACGCTGGTTCCAATATTATATAAAGATCGTGAATTTTTAAATGTGAAATGGGAAGTTCTCACACTCATCTGTTTCTCATACTATTAACTGACTAACAGAAGAATGCAATTTAACCGGGTATCGGAGTGTCTAGTCTTCACATATAAACTTTCTCTATACTGTGACCATCCATAAACTTGTAATAGTGGCTGAATATTTCACAGACATGAGATCACCATGTCGCACACATATGGTTGTGATGCATGTGCCTGGTGTACCCTTCGTATATTTTACCCCAGTGTCACTTTGATGGCATGCACTATTCTCTCACTCAATAATAATAATAATAATAATAATAATAATAATAATAATAATAATAATAATAATAACAACAACAACAACAACAAAAATAATACGTTGGTATGAACACCATTTTATGGAACGGAAGTTGATGGAACGGAAATCGATGTTACCCATATTGTTTCACTATGATATATAACAATATAACAAATAAAAGAAAATGGCTGGCCATTTTCAGGAAAGCGGAAGATATTGAATAGAATGGAGAATTTAGATGGTTCAAGGAGAATGAAATATATGAAAATGAGGAAGAGGAGTTCATTGGAGGGTGGGGGCGGTATGCGAAAAAGTAGAACGAATTAGAAGAAAAAGGAAAGAACAAGATAAAGAAAAGATGATGATGATGATGATGATGATGATGATGATGATGATGACGACGACGACGACGATGACGACGACGACGATGACGACGACGACGACGATAACTCTACAAGGAAGGATTTCCGAAAATATGTCATAAATAAAGGTATACAGAAAAGAAAAAAAGAAAATTAAAAAGAATGCAAATATCTACCTATCTATCTATCTGTCCGTCCGTCCAAACGTCCGTCCGTCCAAACGTCCGTCCGTCCGTCCGTCTGTCTGTCTGTCTATCTACCTATCTATCAGTATATATATGTTTATGTATATGCTTATACACACACATAAATTTATATATATGTAAATATATGTATCTCTCAATCTGACCCTGTCTCTGTCTCTCTCTTTCTCTCTCTCTCTCTCTCTCTCTCTCTCTCTCTCTCTCTCTCTCTCGCTGTATATATATATATATATATATATATATATATATATATATATATATATATATATATATATATATATATATATATATGAGTGTATCTACGTGTGTGTGCATATATGCTGTGTAAAATAGTAATATGAATAGTAATAAAAAGGCGCAAGCTGTTTGATCGGAAGAAAATTAGACGGCCATATCATCATGGTATTGTGAGAAAGAAACATATACAAGATTACAAAGAAAAAATAACAAATAGAAAAAAACGAATGAGGGAATGTTAACGATTGTAATGAATAACGAAAGGAATAAGAATACATGGACAATTAGGCAGAGAAAAATAGATAGAAAGTGTCAGACGGACAGATAGAGATCGATGAAGAAAACAAGAAGAAGCAAGAAGCAACGACAACAAAGACCGACAGCAATAATATAGTTATCAACTCAAAATGACATGAACCACATTAAGACCAACATAAAAAGAAACATACAACGACAGCGTTAACATCAACAGCAAAACAACAACGATTACGGCTAAAATAATGTCAACGTTGAAAACAACGACATCGGCATCAAGGATAGAAGACAGAAATAACAGCACCAACAACACAACAATAAGGACAACGACAGAAGCAAACAACATCTGTGGAAAAGACAATAGCAACGGCGTTAGCAATGAAGACCACAACATCGTCAACAATAGCGACGACGCTAACAAGGACAAAGGTAACAGCAACAATACTGATACCATAAAAAAGACAAAACAAAAAAAAAAACAAGAAAAAAGCCATCAACGATGAAGACAGCAGCAACAACAACAACAACGGGGAAAGAAAACATGTCAGAAAATGGTGACAACATTATCGGTCAGAGCTAAGGCGGCGTGCTAGCGGAATCGTTAGCGCAGGGGCAAAACTGCTCGATAACATTCTGTCCGTCTTTACCTTCTGAGTTCGAATTCTGCCGATGTTGACTTTGCCTTTCATCCCTTTCGGGGGTTGATAAAAAAAAGTACCAGTTGAATGCTTGGTCGATGTAATCAATTTACACCCTCCCTAATATTGCTGACCTTGTGCAAAAATTTGGAACCAATATCATCAGTTACAGCAAGGCAGTGAGCGAGCTGGCAGAATCGTTAGCAAGGCAATGAGCTGACAGAAACGTTAGCACGCATGGCCGAAATGCTTAGTGGTATTTCGTCTGCCGCTACGTTCTGAGTTCAAATTCCGCCGAAGTCGTCTTTGCCTTTCATCCTTTCGGGGTCGATAAATTAAGTACCAGTTGCGCACTGAGGTCGATGTAATCGACTGAATACCTCTGTCAGTCTTTGTTTGTCCCCTCTATGTTTAGCCCCTTGTGGGCAATAAAGAAATAAGAATCGTTAAAGATGTCAGACAAAACGCTTAGCGGCATGTCAACCGGCCCTTTATAGTATAAGTTCAAATTCCGCTGAGGCCGACCTTGCCTTTCATCTCTTTCTGGGTCGATAAAATAAGAACCAGTTGATCACTAGAGTCGATGTAATTGACTAAGCCTCTCCCCCTACAAAATTAATGGTCTTGTACCAAAACTGGAAAGAGTTATTAGTCAGAAAATCCAAGAATATAAATATCTCTTATACTATTGGTAAGTCTTAATGTTGGTGGTGGTGGAGGCGGCGGCGGCGGCGGCGATGGTAGTAGTGGTGGTGACCGTGATTGTATTAGTGGTTATGTTGATGTTAGTTGTGGTAGTTTGTGGTGTTGGTGGTGAGTTTGTGGCGGTGGTGGTGATGTGGAGAAAGGATACGATGCGATTATATTTCATATTTGCATTCACCATTTTA
Organism: Octopus bimaculoides; assembly: GCF_046866305.1. Taxonomy (NCBI): domain Eukaryota; kingdom Metazoa; phylum Mollusca; class Cephalopoda; order Octopoda; family Octopodidae; genus Octopus; species Octopus bimaculoides. Next base: position 64,863,750 of record NC_142933.1, read on the forward strand.
AATTCAATATTTAAAATAAATGAATTAAATAAAAATCCAACATTCTGGGCCGATCAATGGTTTGTGAGTAATTTTGCTAGAAGCCTGTTATATATATATATATTTATAAAATATAAAAATGGGACAAGAGTGCAAAACATCCACACAGGTGATACAAAAAAGGGGCAACAAAACATCCAGACAGACGATACAAGGAAACAAGCACGAATCATTCAGAGTTTTCTTTCCTCAGTCGAGTTCAGGTTATCTTTGCAATTTCGGTTGGTTATACTCGAGATTGGTCTAATCTGGCCAGCCCCAAGGAAAAACTAAGCTAAGAGCACT
>NC_142933.1:64869073-64874073 GCF_046866305.1 Octopus bimaculoides
CATACATACATATATATATATATATATATATATATATATATATATATATATATATATATATATATACGACGGGCTTCTTTCAGTTTCCGTCTACCAAATCCACTCACAAGGCTTTGGTCGGCCCGAGGCTATAGTAGAAGACACTTGCCCAAGGGTACCACGCAGTGGGACTGAACCCGGAACCATGTGTTGGTAAGCAAGCTACTTACCACACAGCCTCCCCTGCGCCTATAAAAGTAACCAAATTCACTGGTACGTCGATTAAATACCACTTAAATAGGGGTATAATGCAAATTACAAATTAGAGAGATTCAATTGACGATCTAATTATTTATATTATAATAAAACAATGTTCTATGAATATAAAATGATATAACACAAAAAATTATTAAAAAAAACAAAAAAGCCCATAATATATATAGACAGACAGACAGACTGACAGACAGGCAGACAGATAGATAGATAGATAGATAGATAGATAGATAGATAGATCCTTTTATATAAATGTACATACACACGCATACACGCATACGCACACAAATGCACATGCATACACACATATGTGTGCGAGTCATCATATTTGTGTTTGTGCGTCAACAGTGCTTGCCGAACGCTGTCGGTTTGCTCACGTTCCTGTGAATGAGCGGTTAGGCTAAAGATCCGATAGAAGAAAACATCAAGTTTCAAAAAAGAAGCACTGTGGGGTGAGGTGGGGGGGGGGGCGATTCGTCCCACTAAAACTCTTGAAAGCTGTGCCTCAACATGGCCGAAGTCAAGTGACTGAAACAGACGACACAAGAGACTGTAATTACGATTTCTTTCCAAATAAATAAATACTGATCACTGACTTTCTTATATGACTGGATTTCTTATTAAAAGGGTTGTTGAGTAATTTAATTATATCCTATATTACAGACATATATTATCTGGTTCAAATTACTACGAATTTAGAGCATGTTCTTTTATTGTTTGTAGTCTCGTTCTACTGAATAGAACAGTAAGAGCAGAAAATTTTAATTATTGTTTGGAGCAAATTTAATTAGATATTAATGTAAATATCTACTGGGATAGATTGTGTTGTTTCTCAGTTTGTTTAAACGTGTACACATACACACAAACACACATATATACATACAAACATTTAAGCATACACATACATGCATAAATGCGCGTGTATATGTGTGTTTGTGTGCGTATGCATGTGAGTGTGTGTGTTTGTGTGAAGAAGGAGGGAGGGAGGGAGGGAGGAGGAGAGAGATTGAGCGAGAAAGAGACAGAGGGAGAGAGGGAGAGTGAAAGAAAGAGGAATAGTAGAAGAAACAATAAGTAGACAGATTCATAGATAGTGATTGATAAAGAGAGATATATAAACAGATTAAAAGAAACAAAGTTAGACAGACAGACAAATATATATATATGTATATATATATATATATATATATATATATATATATATATATATATATATATCGAAAGAGAGAGAGAGAGAGAGAAATAGATTGATTGGGAGATAGGTAGATCGATAGATATATGGAGAGATAGACAGATACACACAAAGAAATATGTAGATAGATATGTAGGTAGATAGATAGGCAGATAAACAAACAGATAGATAGATAGATAGCTAGATAGATAGATAGCTAGATAGATAGATAGATAGATAGTCACTGGGTTTTTCGCGTATGTGTCATAATCGTTAATAGAGGTCCCGAATGATATTGCAATGAGCAGATGGATTGAAATAACAGTCTCTAGGGATCTGTATAAGGGGAATGCGCTAAACACTAAATCAACACATTGAATCTGCGCTTCGCCACCCTCTTAAAACCATGTTAATACTACACTGCCCTTGCATGCAATCACTAAACTGCCTCCTCTACCCGGCTCCTTCTACCCTGTTCCACTCTAATCTTACGGGTATTATCATTCCACTTACCTTCATTACTGCATATTTTCTGCGTCGAACAGTCAACTAGAACGTCTATCCTTGGTCACAGAGCATACTAGGAAAAGTAACCAAATTATCCTTCACGTCACCGAACAGTCTAAGGCGCTGCGTTCAGGTCGCAGTCGTGTCCTTCCGCCACGGGTTCGTACCCCACTCCTAACAAACAATGACGTTTTATAGGTGCAGGCGTGACTGTGTGGTAAGAAGCTTGCTTCCCAACCAAATGGTTCCGGATTTAGACCCAATGCGTGGCACAAGACTCGAGCCTACCAAAGCCTTAGGAGTAGATTTGGTTGACGTTAACTGAAAGGAGTCTGTTGTGTGTGTGTATATATAAATATATATATGTATGTGTGTGTGTGTGATGTATGTATGTACGTATGTATGTATGTATGTACATATGTATGTATGTGTGTATGTATGGATGGGTGGATGGATGGATGGATTTGTATCTGTGTTTTTCCCCTTACCACCGCTTGACAACCGGTGTTGGTGTGTTTACGCTCCCGTAATTTAATGGTTCAACCTAAAACTTCAATACAATAATTACTAGGCTTAAAAAAAAAAACTAAGTCGATTTGTTCGAGCAAAACCCTTCAAAGTGGTGTCCCAGCATGGCCGCAGTTAAGTGACTGACACAAGTAAAAAAATCACAGAAAAGGAAAAGTTGGATACTATGATCTTCGGTTCCTTGTACGTGGGGTTCCTTACATAAGATGGTCACGGCTTTTAAATCATGGCTCTGTTCTTTTCGACTAGGGATGACCTAGAGTTAAACAACAGCAACGACTACTACTACTACTACTACTACTACTACTACTACTACTACTACTACTACTACTATTACTATTACTACTACTACCCCCCACCACCACCACCACTACTACTACTACTACTACTACTACTACTACTACTACTACTACAAATTTTCTCTGTTAAAGAGTCAATAAGAGAGCTTGAACATGGTCACTCAATCTTCTAGAAACAGTAACCAAAGTGTCCCTCAAATCATGTCTATCGCCAATAGAAAGAGGACGGTACATCAGTAAATGCGGTTGATGCATTTTGTTTCAAAATGAGATGGAGTGGTCATGGCTGGAATTCAATGCAATTCTGTCTCTTCCAATAGGGAGAGAAAGGAAAAGAGAGCGAGAGAGGGGAAAGGAGGGAGTAAAATAGAGGAAGAGAAGGAAAAGACATAGAGAGAGGAAGAGAGATATGTTGAGTGATATTCTGATGAGAGACAAACATGCAAACAGGCTGTCAGGCATGCAGATAGACAAACTGACAGGGAAAACCGATAGATAGACATGAGAGAGGGGGGAGAGGGAAAGAAAGAGAGAGGAGGGGAGAGAAAGAGGGAAGTTGCAGACAAACGGTGAAGCATGGAGACATAGGCAGAGACAAGTCCATTAATAGACGTACTAACAGAGATATTGATAGACCGATAGATATATAGACAGAAAGATAGACATGCCGACAGCCAGACCAACTGACAGAGAGAGAGAGAAACAGACAGACAAGAAATGTCTAGCAAAGACATGCTGACAGACATACATGCTTGACAGACAGATATGCTGACAGACAGATATGCCTTGACAGACAGACATGGTGACAGACAGACACGCTGACAGACAGACATGGTTGACAGACAGACATGCTGACAGACAGACAGAAATGTCTAGCAAAGACATGCTGACAGACAGACGTGCTGACAGACAAACATGCTTGACAGACTGACATGGTGAGAGACAGACATGGTGACAGACAGTCATGCTGACAGACAGACATGGTAACAGACAGACGTGGTGACAGACAGATATGCTTGACAGGACAAAACCGTCATAATGACATCATACAGTTGTGTTGAGAGAAGAACCGACGGACAAACATGCAGACAGATCGACAGACAGACATGCAGACAGACAAACAAACATGGTAGAAATACAAATAGATGCAGATATACAAGACAGAAGGCAGATAGTGCTCTTAATTCCAATCTGTCTGAGACTGTTCCAGGTTTTATGATACAAATTCTGCTTTAAAGTGATCTAAATTAAAAATTACACCAAAATTTCATTTTATCATTTATCTTTTACTTGTTTCAGCCATTAGACTGTGGCCATGCTGGGACATCACCTTCAAGAACTTTTAGACCCCAATACCTATTTTTTAAAGCTGATTAATAATTCTATCGGACCCCTTTTGCCGAACCGCTAGGATACGGGGACGTAAACATACCAACACTGGTTATCAAGCGCTGGTGGTGGGAAAAACAGACACAAAGACAAACACACACACACACACACACACATATATATGCATATATATATATATATATACATGATGGGCTTCTTTCAGTTTCCATCTACCAAATCTACTCACAAAGCTTTGGTTGACCCGAGGCTTTAGTAGAAGACACTTGCCCAAGGTGCCAAAGCTAGGATTGAACCGGAAACCATGTGCTTGGGAAGTAGACTTCTTATCACACAGCCACATTCCAAACACTAGCTTAATTTACTAAATTCTTCATTATTTTAAAAACTAATCGAAACGAAGGTTGTGCATTTCAGCAGAAAATACTGACGTCAGATCGGGAGGTGAAGGAGGTGAAGCGGAGAGAAGGAGAGGGAATGAGTGAGAGAGAGGGAGAGAGAGAGAGAGAGAAAGAGGGAGAGAGATACAGATAGAGAGAGAGAGAGAGAGAGAGAGAGAGAGAGAGAGGGAGAGAGAGAGAGAGAGAGAGAGAGAGAGAGAGAGAGAGACCATCAGAAAGAAACGTAGTTGTTTTAGTACAGCCCAAGCTTTTCTCCAACTGAACAGACCTATAACGATTGAAGGCATTCCAGTATCGTGAACAGCTCATCATTTTGAGGCTAAGATTGTCTAATAATCTGTGAGAAAATTGTAGCCGGTCAAGTGGGTGTAAAGAAGGTGTGTGTATGGAAGGTACCCACAATGATGTAGAGTGTTAATGTGACGATGTAGTTATGGGAAGTAGGTTCCGTGAGATGTAATAAAGAGAGTGCAAATTAAAAGAGCACTTCACCGC
>NC_142933.1:64876573-64884073 GCF_046866305.1 Octopus bimaculoides
TCATTAAAACAGTCCTTTCCGCAAAGCAAATTAAATAAAATTTGGGACTTTTTGCGGAGGGTGAAAGTGGTGACAAAACCAGGACAGTGAGAACAAAACAGAAAAAACAGACTGTGAGGGCTGTTAAGCCAAGACGATGTGAAGTGGTGAACGCTGGAAAAGCGAGCTTTGAGAAGAGACAGATAAAAGCACGTATTGTCTTTAGGAACGAAGTGGAAGAAAGAAACATCGATGGCCGTTGGTCACGTGTGAGCAACGAGAGAGTCAAAGAGGAAGAGTGAGTGAGAGAGTGAACGGTGATGGGGAGAGGATAAGAATAGGGAAAGGGTGGGAGAGAAAAACAGAAAGGAAGAAGGTCAAGAGGGAGATAGAAAAGAAATAGAATAAGTGTGCGCATCGTAATTATTAAGATAAAACTTACTTAGAAAAGGATGCGTGGCGTTCGATCATATAATAATATAAATAATGTATAAATATATGCATATATACATATATGTACATACCTACAAATACATGTATATATACATGCATATATGTGGGAGAATGTACGAAAAAAAAACAATAACAGACGAGGACAGGTGGTGTAAACAACAAAAGGATGTATTAGTATGACGCTCGGGAATACGGAAAGTCTTTAACGTTTCGAGCTACGCTCTTCAACAGAAAGAATACGGAGAAAACAAGGAGAAAAACACGGAGAAAAAAAATTGAATGGTGTTGGTCAACGGTCTATCATGAATATGAGTACAGGACATCAAAAAAAAAAAGTAGACAAAAGGAGAAACGAGAGCATGCATCAAAACATAACAAGCAGGAAAAGGGCGATAGCACAACAACAACAGCAAACAGGACAAAACAAGATACACGGATCATTCGCAGCCAATTGCTTCTTGAGTGGGAGTCTGGAATGTCCACGTAGTTTCGCCCAATCCTCTCCGATAGTCCTCGAAACCAGTTGGGCCAAGGGCTTAAGCTGAGGGCATTAAGCCCCTGAGCAAGGTAAACGAATGTATATATGTGTATGTGTATATAAACATATGTGTATGTGTATATAAACATATGTGTGTGAGCGCGCGCGCGCGTGCGTGTGTATGTGTGTGTGCGTCCGTGTTTGTGCGTGTGCATATACATGTATACGGAACCACACATCCACTGTTAATTAGGAGCAAAATCTTTTCTATTTCAACAAGTTCGTTAGCAATCTCCACTATTATTCGACGCCTTCTAATAACCAGTAAGTTCTTACCTAGCCATTTTTAACACAAAGGGTACCTTTTGACATTGCACATCCCTTTCTCAATTCTTCAAACTGCCGCTCTTTCCTCCCGGCTCTTGCTAAAGAGAGTCTTTACTAATTGGGCCAGGATGGTTTCACCCGTCCAGAGTCAGTTCTGTAAATACTGCAAACGCTGTTAAAAGTGTTATTTCGTTTCCAACTACACACACACACACACACACACACACACACACACACACACACACCACGTACACACACACACACACACACACACACACACACACACAAACACACACAAACACACGCACACACACAAAGCAAATCTCCCCAAACTAGACTGATCCGTTTCACCTGTCTCTCTCCGATTATATTGATAAAGTCGCTAAAATGTTTAAAACCTCCGATCGTCAATGAGCCAACAATGCAGCCTCTACACGGTTTCTCTCTAGTGATACGAAATAGTGCATTTTACCTCCATGAAAAAGGAAACAATGGATAATTTACTCTTAATTGTTACAAATATCAAAATAATAAATTTCTAAACTAAACCAATAATAAAATCAATGCATAAATTTTCTGTTACCATATGACATTCACATAAAGTAAACTTTGCTTTATTTGGCTTAATGATGTAGGGCTCTTTAGATTTGTAACAAATAGAAATTATATCTATTTTAACATACCCTGTTGTCTTGAAAAGTGAGTACCACAATGGATGATATATCCCTACTGTAGATACTCTTAAACATAAAAACACTTTTGAATTTTAATAGCACCGTCCATCCAATCGTAAGCACAATTCAAAAGGTTGGATGTTAGATTTCTTTTGTTTACATATTTGTGTTGCCCTTTTCTCGTCTCTCCTTACGGGTAACAACGCACTGCAACCCGTTGCTGATTGTCTTTGCATTTACAGCACTGTATTGTTCCTTTAGTCATCAACAAGGATATTCATGACTTGGTTATGCCTCCGTATATATTCTGAAAGAAATGAAATGCGTGCGGCAGAACATGCTCTAACGATGATTGGCCTCATCGATGATAATCAACCATTTCATTTCTACTTGACTATAATATTGGATAGTGATGGAAGTATATTATATTCAGTTGTCAGCAGGAATTGCAACATGGACAGCTCTAGTTTCTAAAACATGTTCCCTGATGCCTAAATTTGCTCAGTCATCTCTCATACTGTGCATGCAAATTAGCTTCCAATCTCACTGAAGACATCGTATCGAAATGCCAACACAAAACGAATTTTAAATAATGAATTATACAAGTGAGTCGAAATTCCCAATGATCTACTGAAAATGTACAACAGTTCTGTGAGAACTGTTAAACTGCTTGTTCAATACGAAAACTGTCAACCTAATTGTTCGGTTTTTAATCTAAAGAATACTTTTGAATGCTATGTGACTTTATAGACAGCTTCGATTTGTAGTCAATATGAGGAGTAAATAATTTTTAGAATAAGCACAAAACATGAATTTTGTCTATGGTGCTTGCTGAAGTATTTTGCGGTCATTGCGAGAAAAAGGGTTTCCTTGCATCAACAATCATGATCAACGCAAGCATGTGTGTCTATGCGTATACTTGTGCGTGAGTGCATGTGCTTATGTAAATATGTGTTAATACACGAATATATATGTACGTACTAATGAATCCATGACACACTGTTGAAACAACCCTAAAATAAACAAATAGATAAATAAACAAACAAACGAAATTAAAGAAATAAAAAGGAAAGTAGAACGATAAGATGTATATATATATATATATATATATATATATATATATATATATATATTGTTGATAAATTAGAACATTAAGCTGAAATGTGGTGGGAACATTTTTGCCGAATTATCGTGTCAATGTCGCTTATTACTGAAGCAATTATTATTAAATTATTGCTTTACAAAATGTCATAAAGACACATTTATATATCTGTAAATATATACGTATGTATGTATGCACTTACGTATGTATGTATGTATATATATATATATATATATATATATATATATATATATATATATATATATATATATATATATATATTCATGTATATTCATGTATATATGTATTTGTTTGTATCTAATGTATATACATATATATTTATATGTGTGTATGTGTGTGTGTGTATACATATATACACATATATATATATATACATACATACATACATACATACACACACACACATATATATATAATATAATATACACATACACATGTATAAATCACACACACAGACACACATGAAAGACATGTATGTATGTGCATACGCACACGCACGCGCACGCGCGCGCACACACACACACGCACACACATATACAGGCGCAATATGGTTGGGTGATTAAGAAACGAAGATCCGTGTTTCATCACACTGCATATCCTCTCGTGCAGTTGCCATTTCCCTCAGCTTCGGGTCGGCCCATTCCTCGTCAAAGTCATTCGGAAAACGGAAACTGTGAAGAAATATCCCTTCGGATAGATTGTACCTGTGATTCTAAGGCATGTCTTTCACACACTGTTTCACGTTGATTCTTCCTTAAGACGAGCGTTAAGAGTACATTCGTGAGAAGAAATTCAAGATATTTCCTTTCTACAACTGCTTAAGAGATGAACCAATACACAGGCATACCTTATCTTAAATCAAGATATGGGATTCATTGAAAAACGACGTAACACGGAAAATATTTAAGAAAAACATTATTAGCATATACTATGTTTTAATAAATGGTTTGTATTTTCATATGTATTTTATTTGATTTTCCACGTCAGTATTGTGTTGGTTTTAAAGTGTTCTTAAATTTTTATGCTTTAAATATGTTCACTGAGAGCAACGTTGGATTAATCGACTGAAATTGAGGTTTATTTTTTCATTAATTTCTTAGTAAAACAAACGATGTAACACTGAAAATGGCGTAATTCAAAACGACTGAGCTGAGGCATGTCTGTATATTATTTAGAAATGGAGAGATATTTTATCGCTGGAGACATGAAAGGCATGAAGGTCGTGGAAGAAAACGTAAAGAATTAAGTAGTATCTCATTTGATTTCCTTTGGAAAATCCGAGGACCTTTCTGTACCTGTATACAAATAAAACAAGGGATGATACCATCGTTAATAAAGTTTTGTATTCTTCCAAAAACTTAATCCTTATACATAGGTGTGTGCCCATGCATATGTGTCTTTGTGTGTATATATATATATATATATATATATATATATATATATATATATATATATATATACACATACATACAAATATACACACATAAATATATATAAAATATATATATGTATGTATATATATATATATATATATATATATATATATATATATATATATATATATATATATATATATATATATATATATATATATATATATTTACCTAACCGTATAAATGTAAACAAATATTTCTTTTTATAAGCGTCGAAATATGTATAGAACGATACCAGTAAGATGACATCTTTTCGAATGCAGATTTGGTGTTAGAACAACAGATACACTGGGTAAATTAGCCTCACAGACTGGAAAATTTTTGTGAACTACCAGCCAAATTTTTCTGCTTTGTAAGGGAAATTTACCCAGTATTTCTGCTGTTCTAACGGCAATTCTGCATCTGAAAAAATATAATTTTATTTGTACTGATTATATATATATATATATATATATATATATATATATATATATATATATACATATATATATATATATATATATATATATATATATATATATATATATATATATATATATATATATATATAGAGAGAGAGAGAGAGAGAGAGAGAGAGAGTATTGTAGTTCGCTTGAAGCATTGTGTATTGTTTGTAAAGAATAAAAAGTTTTGAATGGTACAACAATGCACTATAATACAAAAAATCTTTTGTATTATAGTGCATTGTTGTACCATTCATAACTTTTTATTCTTTATATATATATATATATATATATATATGGTGGTTGTCTACTCCTTAAACAGAGTTTGACCACCTCCTGCACCTACACCTTAGCCCTTTCATGCCGTCTGATGTGGCTTTTTAAACCAGACAGTGTTTTGAAAAAACACCCACACAGATTGCACCTCTGATTTGCACTACCAATACCTGCAAGTAAGTTCTGCTCATTGTGGATCCTAACATGTCTTTTAAGACCCACATTAGATTTGCAAACCCTCTGGCACACACCACATTCAAACGTGTGCACAGACATATAATCAGAATAGCTGGATGAGGTTTGTTTTCCATGGGTTCGCAGGTGAGATTTGAGGCCAGCCAAGGACAGACATGGTCTGTCACAGACTGTGCACACAAAAAGGTCCTTGTCATTCACCTTCTCAGTCTTTACATTTTTCCTTAAATATCTCTTAAGCCCTGCTTGCATCATCCTGGCCTCTTCAAATGCTTTCACTCCACTCCACACCCCTGTTCGCCATCCAACTCGATCTGAAGCGAGGACTTCTATATCTTTTGGAGCCATTCCAATTGACTTCATAGCAGTCCTTATGCCATCCTTAAACCTTTTTTTAGGTTTATGCCGATAACGTTTCCCCTCTGCAAGCTCACCATAAAACAGCTGTTTCGGCATGCGTTCATCTGCCATTCGAACAATATGGCCACACCATCTCAATTGGTTCCTCAAAATCATGGCTTTAATTGAGGGGATGCCTGCAGATGCAAGGATATCTGTGTTTGGAGTAAAAGAATTCCATTTAATTCTTAAAATTCTTTATATATATATATATATATATATATATATATATATATATATATCAGGAGAAAACACGTACGTATACGGGTCACAGTGCATGCTAGAAGAAGACACTAATGTCTGAAAACTACCTAACATATTACCATAAAAATAACACACGTCGTACTCATGCAAATAAACGAAACAGATTCATGAAATGGTTCAATTACATATCAATTGATTTCAATATTAAGGGGCAATCTCTTTTTATCATCAGTGTAATATATATAGCTGAAATTTACAGAAAAACAAAAGACGCGAGATAGGTGTTTTAGTTTAACGCTCGAGAAGTGAGGAAGTCTTTTACGTTTCGAGCCTACACTCTTCAACAGAAAAGAACGCGAGGAAATAAAAAGAGAGAGAGAGAGAGAGAGAGTAAAAAAAAAAACCTTTGGAGCTAGCGGTCAATCATGGCGGTTAATATACATACATACATACACTCACACACACACACACACACACACATATATATAAACATTTAAGCTCTGAAAAAATTCAAAAATTAATACTTAACAAGGCGAATATAACAATAAATAAATAAATGAAATTGTTGTTGTTGGCACTCCGTCGCTTACGACGTCGAGGGTTCCAGTTGATCCGATCAACGGAACAGCCAGCTCGTGAAATTAACGTGCAAGTGGGTGAGCACTCCACAGACACGTGTACCCTTAACGTAGTTCTCGGGGATATTCATCGTGACACGGCTGACCCTTTGAATTACAGGCACAACAGAAACAGGAAGTAAGAGTGAGAGAAGGTTGTGGTGAAAGAGAACAGCAGTGTTCGCCACCATACCCTGCCGGAGCCGCATGGAGCTTTAGGTGTTTATACTCAATAAACACTCACAACGGCCGGACTGGGAATCGAAACCGCGATCCTATGACCACGAGTCCGCTGCCCTAACCACTGGACCATTGCGCCTCCACAAATAAATTAAATAAACTAAGACATAAGGCATAAGAAAAGATACAGAAAATAGTTTGAACATGTAAAAACATAGAATCAGGAGGGTGGGAAATATAACAAAGAGGGAAAAAGGTAGACGTGACTCCTTTGACCCGGTAAACATTTCCATTGCAGGATGTAATTTGTACCTTCATACATGATGTGTTGGAGCAGTTGTAGTCTATTGAACTGAATATAGTAAATATTTCCGGCAGATCAAAGGTAGGATCAAAGTGCAACGCTGAAGCTGATTGGCAGGATTTGAATACGGTCATTGATTAACGAATTTAATCACTGCTCAGCGCTTTACCATTTGTATCTCCTTTACAGAACTGATAATATCTGCTTCGAATTTTTGGTACAAGGCCAGTCAATTACATCGCTCAAACGGTACCTATTTTATCGACCTCGAAAGGATGAGAGGCCTTTAGTTGCGGAAATAGTCTCGAGAGAAAATTCTTCTCCTAGATGATATATGTGAAAATACATTGGGCTGTGAATGACGTGCTTGGGTAGTAGGACTTTGAACTCAGAACGTATAGGCGGACGAAATACC
>NC_142933.1:64899073-64904073 GCF_046866305.1 Octopus bimaculoides
AAGAGAGAGAGTGGTAGAGGGAGAAAGAGAGGGAGGAAGTAGAAGAATGGTGAGCAACGAGAGGAAAAAAGAAAAAGAGGAAATACGAGGGGGAAAAAGGAGATACGTAGTAGTAACAGAGGAAGAACAAGAGGGGTAAGGCGAGATACGTAGTAGTACAGAGGAAGCACAAGAGGGGTAAGGCGAGATACGTAGTAGTACAGAGGAAGAACGAGGGGGGGGGAGAAAGGAAAGAGAAAGAGATAGAGTAGCGTCGGAGGATAAGTTTACGAACTACTTACAATTTTTGTGAGACGCTGCGTTCAATCATGTAAAAACAAAAGTAAATGAGTATATGCATATATACGTACAGGTATGTGCATACCGACATCCACCTGTATGTATAGGTGCATATCTGGGTACAGGACATTGCAAACAAACGTAGACGAGAACACACGAGCCACATAGAGAATATATATATATATATATATATATATATATATATATACTTTTCTCGCTGGATTGCGTGTTTGCTTCTCTTTTTGCCATCTGTGATTTTATTTTTGATCTTCTATATAAATGAAGATTTTTCCTCCGTCTAGCTGCTCTTCTTTCTACAAAACAAGAAGTAACATTGTAGAATTGTTATTTTAACGAGTTTGTTTATTTACCACCCGACTAGATATATCTGCACCACCGGATGCTTCTGAAGTAGTTGTTGAGTGTCCTACCCATGAGGGATCGATGCTAGATGTGTCGAAACAATTGTGATTAATAATAAATTCTCGTATATTCTATCTTTCGTCTTTCATATATATATATATATATATATATATATATATATATATATATATATATATATATATATATATATATATATATATATTTATATATATATATATATATATATATATATATATATATATATATATATATATATATATATATATATATATGTATGTGTGTGTGTGCGTGTGGCTGTGTGGTAAGTAGCTTGGTTACCAACCACATGGTTCCGGATTCATTCCCACTGCGTGGCACCTTGGGCAAGTATATTCTACTATAGCCTCGGGCCGACCAAAGCCTTGTGAGTAGACGGAAACTGAAGGAAGCCCATCGCATATATGTATATATATATATATATATATATATATATATATATATATATATAAGTGGGGAGAGGATAAGCACAAAGACACACTTTCCCTCACACACACACACACACACACACACACACACACACACACACACACACACACACACACACACACACTGCTAAATTCATCCGCCAAAGTGTCTACCTATCTTACCTGTCTTCTTAGCTGCATATCTGTCTATAACTGCCTGTCATTTTCTCGTTGTCTGTCTATCTGTCTTTGCCTCCCTTCCTTCAACCCCATCTCTTTATATATATATATATATATATATATATATATATATATATATATATATATATATATATATATATATATATATATATATATATATAATACAAATAATAAATGAGTATATACATATATACGTACATGTATGTACATACTTACATCTACCTGTATATATAGATGCATATCTGGGTACAGGACATTGTAAACAAAGCGTAGACAAATGATAAACGAGTACAGAAAACACACAAGCCACATAGAGAACATCTCCTTCATCAGCTGCCCCCATTCTAACACAGGCGTTTCGAAGAGTAGGGCAGTCATATATATATATATATATATATATATATATATATATATATATATATATATATATATATATATATATATATACATATATATATATACATACATACAAAAATACATACATACATATATATATATATATATATATATATATATTTATATATATATATATATATATATATATATATATATATATATATATATATATATATATATATATATATATATATATATATATATATACATATACATATATACTTATACATAAATATATACATGTGTGTATGTGTGTATGTCTGTATGCATGTATGTGTGCATGTTTAGTATGAATGTATGTACGACATCTTCAATTTGCGTTTTGTATGAACGCTTTTATTCAGTCCGACATCTTCATTTTTTTTTTACCAAATCAGATTTATTTACAACCCTGCTATATATAATCTTTACAAACTTCATCTTCCCTGGCCTTGTTTATTCAATTTTATTCAATCAAGCTCCTGATCATCTCTAGTTTACTCATTCCCCCTCCATAACATTTTTTCCTTCTCCCTCATCCCTCTACATTGCCCTCTATTACACTTTGCTTCCCGCTACCACCACTCTTTCCCTTCCGCTTACACCCTTTATCCACTCTCTCAATTACAGCAGTTATTTCACGGCCCCTCACACTTCCGGTTTTAAAGCCCTAAACACTCAGCTTCCAATCTCGTTTATTTGTTCACTAATAAACCTTTGATTTCCTTCTCCTTCTCTTCCGTTGTTCCACCCTTTTCCCTTTCCTCTTCTTTATTTTGATCGTTTTTATTCTTTTCCCCTTCTTCTTCTTCATCTTGATGTCTATACGCGTGCGCCTATGTATATACATTCGCACATACATATGCATTTGCATATATCTGTATATATTTATATTTATTCATGTATGCACACGAACATGTGCGCACGCGCGTGTGAGTGTCTCCATTCATAGATATTTGAACACAATTATATACGTTCCTATGAATGTATATACAGGATAAATACATATGTACATACATATAAACATATATACATATATATATACATACATACACATACACACACGCACACACACACATATATATATATATATATTTATAAACACACACATACGCACGCGCGTATACACACACATATAGAGCTTCCCCCTTCTCTTTACCTATCTCTATATATATGTATGTATATGTGTGTGTGTACATATACATACATACATACATACCGTACACACATACGCACGCACACAGACACATTAATTTTCACTGTTTACTTGTTTCACTCATTTGACTGTGGCCATGCTGGGGTACCGCATTGAACAATTTTATTTTTCGTCGAATGAATCGATCCCAGTACTTATTTTTTTATTTTAAGCCTGGTTCTCCTTCCATTGATCTCTTTGGGTGAACCGCTAGTATTAAGGGGACGTAAACACACCCACACCGGTTGTCAAGCGGTTGTGGGGACAAACACACACAGACATACACACACACACACACACACTCACACGCACACATATATGTATGCGACGGGCTTCTTTCAGTTTCCATCTACCAAATCCACTCACAAAGCTTTGGTCGACCCGAGGCTATAGTAGAAGACACTTGCCCAAAGTGCAAAGGAGTAGTGCAACTGATGCCAGAACCATGTGGCTGGGAAGCAATCGTCTTACCACACAGCCATATATACATATATGTGCGTGTGTGTGTGTGTGTGTGTGTGTGTGTGTGTGTGTGTGTGTGTGTGTATTTGTGTGTGCGTGTGTATACATATGTAGATATGTATGTATATGCATACATGAACTCACACATACAGTCTCACTCATACACACATATATGGTGTTCAGTACTTCAGTTTTAAAAAAAATCCTAACTCGGAGTTTCAAATCCTTATTGTTCAAAGAATTCAATAGTTTTAATCGTGAAGCGTTTATATAACGCCATACACTGTAACACATTCGCACACACGTACAGATGCACACATTTTGTATTGATATATATATATATATATATATATATATATATATATCTTTGTGCGTGTGTTACTCTTTTCACCGAATCTCTCTCTCTCTCTTTCTCTCTCTCGTCTTGTACACACAAAGTACACACACATACACACACATTTACTACCTCTCTCTTTAACGTTACTCGCTCTCTCTGTCCTTCGATACCTTCTCGTTATTTCTTGATGCGTTTTATTTAATTCTATTTCATTCCATTTAATTATTCTACTACCATACATTTGATAGTTCTTTTCCAACTCCTTTTCCTAGTCAACATTTCTCTTCACGACTTAACCTCTCTCTCTTCTTCTTTCCTTAACTCTTTTCTCCCTCTTATTCCTTTTTATTCTTCTCTGAATGTCGTCTGCGTTCATTCACTATTTTCACTAACCATCGTTCTCTTTTTTTTTTCGCTTTTCGCAATGTCTTTTTTTAGAGAAAATAGTATCCCATAATTCTCTAGTCTATTGATATGCTATATTCTTTTTTGTTTTTCACCTTAATTTAATCTCTTTATTTTATTTGTATGTTGTTAGTCGTGGTGTTGGTGGTGGCGGTGGTGGTGGAGAGGGCGGTTTTTGTTTTCTATTTAGTCCTTCATTGCCGTTGGCTGACAGATAGCCTTTTTGCAATGATTAAAGCTTATTATACGACATTATCAACTATAAAATGGCAGGCAAGTATGGCGCGGGCGACATTGTTCAATATAATATAATATAATATGATATAATATAAAGGTTAACAATTTGATGACAGTATGGACATTTGTGTGCTGTGGGCTATAGTTAAATGAGCACGACATTGCTGTTAATGCTGATACAGATGCCGTTGTTGTGAGTGCCATCTTTACTGGTAGTCCAATGTGTTAGAAATAGCAACGCAATCTTTATAAATCACGGCCTAGCATCTTAAAGGCGGGGGAAAAAAACAGAAAAGAAGAAATACTAGACTGCACTACAGATGCAAACACTTTGTCTCTTTGTCGATAGAAACGGTGAGCAAAATTTTATTCAGTCCTGTATTGAGATTTTATCAATGATCACTTACCTTTTTTTTTTACTACCCCTAGATATACTGCTTATAAACTCACTACAACTGCAAAGGGCTTAAGAAAGTTGGGTACATCAATAAGAAAGTTAGATACATCAATGTGTTCCTGGCAGCGAACTCGATTAATAATTTATTGTGGGTGTTAACGGGGTTTTATTTCAAAACTGTACTTTATTATGGAATATATCTATAGATTGTAGTTAGCACTGTTGTTTAACTCAGTTCAATCTCAAAGATGAAACAGCTTCGAGATGGCATTATTGCTTACAGAG
>NC_142933.1:64909073-64946573 GCF_046866305.1 Octopus bimaculoides
TTTTTTTCTTTCTTCTTTTTAATCATTTTATTTTCATTAATGAGAAAACTGACAGGAAAATATTTCAAAAGGAAAATGGGGAGAAGAGAAAGTTGTTCCGCCAAAAACATACACGCGCCAAACACACGCACATTCATGCTCTCGGACAAACGCAGAGCACCTTCGGCTTTTTCTCTCCAAAACGGCTTTTCAATCCAATGTTTATATGGTGCCATTTATTGCTTTATATGTGTACTTAGAGATATCACCGCGCCCTACAAATGAATTAATATATATATATATATATATATATATATATATATATATATATATATATATATATATATATATATATATATATATATATATATATATATATATATATTATTCTTAAACAAGAATGTTGTTGACAGTGACTTCGAAGTTTCCTCCAGCTATGTCATCGTCGGCTTCATCTTATGAATGCCCCTTATACGTATTCCAGCCCAAATTACTCTTCAAAGTTCATACATCCAGGTTATATGCGCCGTATTACTATTGTTTAACTTAGTCTGAAATACTTGTCTGACTTTCGAAGGACGATCATCTTTGACTGTCGTCATCATCGCTGTCCTGAGAATCGGGCAGGGATGCTGTTTCTCATCTTTTATTACTGTTTTCTTTTATGGTTCGTTTTACCTTTCTTGGATGTTTATTGCTTCATTGTCTTCATATATTCTGAGTTCGGAAATTGTTTTTCCTTTATCATCGTCTCCTCACTCGTCACCAGACGATGGACACATGCTGTTGCTGCAGGTTTTGGCAAGGAAACGTCGTACTTGGTTACATATGTTCGGACTCACGAGTATGCACTGATTTTTCTGTCATCTCCGAGTCTATGACTCCCGGTGTTGTGGGGACTGGTTTTGTAAACGTTGTTGTTACTGCTCTGGCCTCATTTCCACCATGTTATTGGTGGCTATAACTAGACTAATGGGTCATCCCACTTTCTGGTCAGCTCCTGACACTGATGATACGGACATCGTCTCTGTTAATTTCGAAGTTTTGGTCGGTGATAGTGCTGGAGTTGTCTCTTACGACTCCTGCTGTTGTTGTCCTTTCTACTCAAGTAGAAAAACTTATAAATGAATCTTTCACGAGTGTAACAAGTGAATCTTCTGTCCTGCAATGTCAGTCTTATTGTTTTAGATTCTGCGCCTGCAACTGGACAAAGCTCCGGAACAGCCCTGTAGTTTTGAGGTGTCATAAGGACTTGCACGTCCATGCTAATCGGTCACGACCAAATGTCATGTTTCGAAACTCTTCGCTTACGAACAGTCCATATTGCGACACGAAGATAAGATCAAGCCAATATCGTTAACAATGCCCCTTAGTATCCTTTTTGTATTGTGTTAGTCCGTATGTTGGGGTCTTAATCGATGAGCAGGTGTTTCCTGTATTATTTCTATCGGCTGTTCCGCCTCGACTTTGGTCTTAAAGAGCTGGTTGGTGGGCCTGCAGTATTTACTTCGATAAATTGATGCAATTTTGTTCCGCATCAGAGGGAGATCAATTTGAGGGCATACTTAAACCTGCTCCGCTTTTGATGAGTTACGGGTAATTAATATGTACATACCAGTTATCAGGAATGTGTTTAATATGTGAAGTTGGTCTATCCAATAATGTTTTATCGCTAAATTTACTGGCTATTTAAGCAATGTATTCGTGGATAGTTAATAGCTTGGTTGAAGGAGCAATAACTACTGAAATATGCATGTACACACATTACCTATTTTTATATCTTCGTTTGTATTGTTTACATAGACGTATCAGTTTACAAAACGTCGTAACTTTCGGCTCTAAATTCTATAGGAAATCTGTAGACATACATTTAGAAAATAGGAAAAATATTTCTTTTTGTCCCCTATCGAAAAGGAGACAGTGTTACTCTAGCTCCTGGGCCTGTATCCTGTCCAATTTTAGATACTCTCTGCTGAAGCAATACGAGTAAAAGCATTTTGACCATTCAAGTATTCGCTAAATAAAACTTGGATATAAAACGCGGAAGTGCTACAACTGTTTCTGCTGTTGCCGTTATTCAGAGCATCATTAAAATCATTTTCGATGCTTGAAAATTCGTTTACTTTATGCTTTTCGAAATGACCACGCGGAACTGTAAATTTTTTTTTGTATTCATGTTATTTTATGCTTGTTAAGTGTCTGAAGAAGCATTTTGATTTGTCTTTGAGAGGATGCATCCGTCTGCTCTTCTTCCTCGTTGTTGTTGTTGTTACTACTGATGATCAAATACGGCAGAAATTTTAACAACAGAGTGACAACCAAAATACTCTAATGAAGTTTTTTCTCATCCAAAAGGGCCAAAAAAGCAAATAGTTAAAACATCTCTTCGTTTTACGTTAGATAACATGAGTAGAAAATTTTCACTACTTAAATCCTTCTTCGTAATCCAAAAGCTGTAGTCAAAGGCATCTGACTCTAACATTATCTTTTATCTTTTACTTGTTTCAGTCATTAGGCTACGGTCAAGCTGGAGTACCGCCTTGAAGTGTTTAGTCGAACAAACCGGCCCCACTACTTATTTTTAGAGTCTGGTATTTATTCTATTATTTTGTTTTTGTCGAACCACTAACTTACGGGAGCGTAAACAAATCAACACCAGTTGTCAAGCGGTGGTGGAGGACAAACATTCACGATGCACAAAAACACGCACGCACACACACACACACACACACACACACACACACACACACACACACACACACACACACACACTCATACACACACGACGGGCTTCTTTCAGTTTCTGTCTACCAAATCCACTCACAAGGCTTTGGCTGGCCCGGGACTACAGTAGATGACACTTGCACAAAGTGCCACGCAGTGGGACTGAACCCGAAACCGTATGGCTGATTAAGCAAACGTTTTACCAAACAGTCACGCCTACACCTTAGTATAGCTAATAATAATGTTTTCTTTATTAACCACTGTTGGTTTACAAAACAATCGAAAACGGTAGAGGGCAATACAATAACATACAAGGTGAGAATACATAAAAGCGCGTGAACAGTAAAATAACATAAATATAGAAAGAAAAATTGAAAGAAAAAATAAATTCCCGAAATCGGGGAGACTTCCGAAGGTTGCTCGTAGAAACCCCTTAAAGCCACAGTCACAGTAACCAATAGAACAAGTACCCTCTTCTTATCTTCTTCCCTCAATCTACGGGTGCAAGCTAAGCGCAGGCCCGTTGACATAGACTTTCTTTGTTACTCTCATCCACCTTTCAATAAATTTACTGGAGGGCAGCTCTACTTTCACTTTCTTTTTGAAGTTGGCTTGGCCAAAGAGGAACGTGTCTGTCTTCAAGCCTTTTCAATCTAGTCCATTACACAAATTCTTTCACTAAAGCCATCAGACAAATAAAATTTCATGGCCTAAGGAACGTGGCAGAACGATCTTTACAAAGAACTCAGATGATAGCTGGGTCCACCCTACATGCAACAGCAGGTTTTTGACATAACGCCACGTGACAGCAATGTCGGATACAATTCCCTTGTATTGCACGCATCACGGGCAAAATTGGTTCACGGTACTTCCATGCATGTAGACTTTATCACGATCCGGCAAAGTATCAGTTCTCGAGCGTGATAATGTTCTTTCTCGTTTTTCGTTAACCATATATAGTTTATTCTTTGGAGAAATTAAACTGCATTAGCGTTTCTTTATTGGATTCGTCCTCGAAGTAACAGGCATCTTCCGGATTAAAGTACTTTCTGGTGTCATACACACCTTGTAACTTTAATCAATATTATCTTATCGTCATGCTGGTGTGAATCTCACCAAACCATATATCGGATGGGTGTCATTAGATGCTCGAGTGCTTCTGCTAATCCACAAATCTTAATCAGACTAATGATTAAAATGATGATGATGATGATGAGGAGGAGGAGGAGGAGGAGGGGGGTGATGATGATGATGATGATGATGATCGAAAAATGTGCCAAAGCAACCTTGGAAAGAGGAAAACTATTTAAGAGTAACAATATCATAGTAGATAAAGAAAATATAATGAGAATTAGACCAAACCCAGACGTACAAATGTTTAGGAACCAGATAAAGTACAACACTCACAAAAGAAAGGGAAGATAAGGAAGGAATATTACAGACGAACTACATTAATATTTAAAACAAAGTTCAATGCAGAAAGCAAGATAATAGGTATCAATACTCTAGCTGTCCCTGTTATAAGTTACACTTACAATATTCTTAATTTGGACACTAAATGAACTAACCAAACTAGACCGGGAGACAAGAAAATAATGACGGAATTTAGTATACGCGACTCAGAATCTGACAAAGAAAGATTTTATACACGCGCACACACACGCACACACACACACACACACACACACACACACACACACACACACACACACACACACACACACAACGAATTGAAGTGAGTTAGATTCCCTGTGCAATTAGAAAATTACTATAAAATATCCACCATAGGATTACAGAAATATCTAGCCAAAGAAAATGGTACAAATAACCACACTACATGAGTAAAACAAAAAAAAAACTGTTTTCTGTCTTCAAGGAAGTGGAAAAATACAAGGAAAGAGCTGATGGTATCTGACAACTATAAAGAAAAAGAACAAACTGCAAAAGCTGAAAAGCAACGAACATCTAAGCTAAAACTGGACATACAAAATACCATGATATAACGATCGGAAGAAAAGCTCTTACATAACAAATACTGGGGAAAACTAAACACAAACGAAATAGACTAAGTAAAATCCTAACAATGGTTGAAACGCTCAGGCGTAGGAGTGGCTGTGTGGTAAGTAGCTTGCTTACCAACCACATGGAACCGGGTTCAGTCCCACTGCGTGGCACCTTGGGCAAGTGTCTTCTACTATAGCATCGGGCCGACCAAAGCCTTGTGAGTGGATTTGGTAGACGGAAACTGAAAGAAGCCCGTCGTATATATGTATATATATATGTATGTGTGTGTATATGTTTGTCTCTCCAACATCGCTTGACAACCGATGCTGGTGTGTTTACGTCCCCGTAACTTAGCGGTTCGGCAAAAGATACCGATAGAATAAGTACTAGGCTTACAAACAATAAGTCCTGGGGTCGATTTGCTCGACTAAAAGTGGTGCTCCAGCATGGCCACAGTCAAATGACTGAAACAAGTAAAAGAGTAAAAAGAGAGACTAAAAACAGAGACCGAAGGATTTTAATTACGGGACAAGATCAAAGCCTCCTCACCAGAAATCACCAGAGACATAATAAAGAAAAATACGATTAGTAACTGCAGAATATGTGGCGACGGAAAAGAAATAATAAATCATATTGTCTCTGGCTACCTGGTTAAGAAGGAATATATCCACCTACATGACGGAGTTGGGACCTTGTTGTAAAAGGGGTCTTTTGCTACTGTTGTATCTGTCTTTTGACAACGGTTGTCACTCTGACAGATATTGTTATATTCCGAAGTCGTCGATAGAATGGTTCTATTTGGCACTGTACGACCCCTAATAGAAGGCTGATAGACAGGATATAGTTGTTAGAGACCACCAAGAGAAAAATGCCTTCTAATCGACTTATCAATCTCAACAGATGACAATGTATCTCCAAAAGAAACGGAGAAACTCTCGAAACATAATGATCTGGAAATAGAGATAATCTGAATGTGAAGCCTAAAAACAAAAATAATAGGTGCATTAGGTATGATTAAAAATGTACAGACAAATGCATAACCAAAAACACCAGGATTTATATATAACATACAGAAAATAGCACTCACTGCTAGGCACTGCACACATCCTACGTAAAGCACTTTCAATACAGTGAAAATAACAACACCAAAACAAACCACAGCACATACCCAAGGCACACAGAGCTGCGTTCGGTAGTGCAGTGAAAGCGTGTTATAAAAATAAGACTACTTAAGAATAATAATAATAATAATAATAATAATAATAATAATAATAATAATAATAATAATAATAATGATAATAATAATAATAATAATAAGAGAGCACCGGGCTGAATAACAACATGGATGTGCTACACCGGGCTCCCTATACAAAAACATATCTAATCCAATAACATCGATGGAATTAGCCAAAAGAACCGGTGGAAGATTTGAAGGAAGCGGTCTTTTAACGAAGATAATTTTTTTAAGAATATTTTTTATTCTTAAAAAATGAAATTTCACTGCAATACAAAGCACAGGACCTCCTATGCACGATGTCTCAATGAAACACGTGCGATCACACACGCAAAACCAACACCGGAAAGTTTACAAACTATATAAAAAAAAGAAATGGAACAAAATAGTAAGTACATATATTGAATAATTACGCATACACTTGAACGTGTACACAATGATATATACGTTTTGATACCCATAGAACTACACATGCATCTTAATGTTTACAGAACTACGTAAAAATCACAGGACACACTTACGGATACGAAAACACATATCACAAACGAAGCAAAACCAAAACTTTTTTTCTTTCTTCTTTGTTTATTTTCATTTTGTGAACAAATACAGACAGTGAACCATTCATAAGTTTAAAACGCCACACACACACAAAAATACACTATGCCTGGAGATAAATCTATCAACAAAAAAAATACAGATGAATACCGATCTGCTAGCCTTAAAAAACTACGCTACGAGCAATGTTTACATGCTGAGAACTCGGTGACGGTGTTGTCTCAAAAAACTGACCCTAAACAGACAAATCCGTCCCCGAATGTCAACGCCAAAGCTCGTCATGCCTCAATGATAACAAGGCAGATCACAAACCAGAGTGGTTATCGACCGAATCACAAAGGGCCACTCACTCGAAATAGATCTGCTAGCCTTAAGAAGCTACGTCACGAAAGCTCGGAGACGGTGTTGTCTCAAAAAACTTACCCTAAACAGACAGATCCGTCCCCTAGCGTCAACGTCGAAGCTTGTTATGCCTCACTGGTAATAAAACAAAATATAAACCGCAATGGTCATAGACCGGATTATAAAGGACCACTTACTCGGATAATGAACCAGATCCGAGACGAGAAATCTGCTACTGGTTCAAATCTTCCCGACACACAGGAGCTGGAAGTACCCCACAACCGGAATATTCCAACAGATGGCCATCCATGCTCGTCATCAAATAACCAAAAGAAAAAGAATGAAAAATGGTCTAGGGAAGATAATAAAGAAGTTCTTAGAGCCTTCTACCGTGCCATATATCTCCCTACAGATAAATCTAATACTGTACAAACCTACTTAAACTGGAGACAGAAACACCTTGCAGTAAGACCCTACATAGACAGTAATAAACTTGCCAACGTCAGAAGAAACATTATAAAAAAAAAATTACTAACTGAAGTAGAGATTGACCAAATTAAGCAAGCAGTAAAGGATAAAAAGAATGAAACTGCAGCTAAAGAAGATACTACAGAGGAAATAATTATAAACCAGCCCAAGGCTGATGAAAATACAGTAATAATTGAAAGAGTTAAGGTAACTGATAGGCAAAATAAAATACTCTCTGAACCAACCATAAACACTAAGGCAGGTGAAAATCAAATAGATGAAGGAAGTCATACAGAAATCGACGCAACAGAACTACATGATCTAAAAAATCAAATCATGATTGAATGGCTGAAAATTAAAGAAACTAGTATGAATGAACGCGACACTCTCCCCAAAATTCGCAATTCTAACCAAAACCTGAAAATAATTGGTAAAATCCGCCTTGCACTTAAGGATATAATTTCAGCTAATGATGTTGATATTACAGATCTCAACCACCTGTACTATGCATCCGCAAGAATCTCAACGATTCTATGTGGTGAAAAGATTAGAAAAAGACAACACTCCCACAAAAAGCCTTCTTGGCAAGAACGCATTCAACACCAAATTAAGCTGCTTAGATCTGACATAGAATGTTTGAAAAACCTTAAATTTGACAAGAGTATCAAACCTACAAAGACCCAAAAACTAAAGAAAAAATATAACATGAAAACCATAGTTGACATTGATGCCACCATAGAAACCATCAAGCAAAAGGTATGTGCTAAAGCTGCCCGCATAGCAAGGTATGAAAAGCGTGTTAAATTCTTCCGAGATAATAACATGTTCAAAAATAACCCCAAAAATTTCTACAGGAAGATAGGGAAAACACCAGTAACAATAAAGTCTGTCCCATCAAAAGAAGAAGTGCAAGAATTTTGGAATAAAATCTGGGCAGAAGATAAAACACACAATGAAAAGGCCCCTTGGATTGATAGAATAGCTACAGACCTAGACTCCTTAGAGGAGCAAAAGTGGGAGGGGGTCAGGGTAGAAGATATAAGATCTGCTCTCAGGAGGTCAAGCAAATGGAAGTCTCCAGGAAAGGATAAAATTCCTAACTTCTGGTTGAATGCCTTCCCAGAAAGCCATGAACTGCTAACAAAACTTTACAACGATGTTTTGCAAAATCCTAGTTTGATGCCCTCTTGGCTAGTTAATGGTTTAACATTCCTGCTTCCAAAAAATGAGGAAACAAACGAACCAAAAAATTATCGCCCCATAACCTGCTTAACAACAATGTATAAGACGCTAACATCTGTCCTAACCGAGTACACCTATAGTTTTTTAATAGAAAGTAGCATATTCCCTAATGAGCAAAAGGGATGTAAACGTGGATCTTATGGTTGTAAAGATCAGCTACTCATCAATAAGATGATCTTAGAAGATTGTCACAAGCGACACAAAGACTTGTCAATAGCCTGGATAGACTATAAAAAGGCCTTTGATAGCCTACCACATAGCTGGATTAGGAAATGTCTGGAAATGTATAAAATAGCTCCTACTCTGCGAAACTTTTTATCTGTAAGTATGAGATCATGGAGAACCACACTGATGTTGAACAATGACAATGAATCTCTAAATGCTGGAGATGTAAGAATTTCATGTGGCATTTTCCAGGGTGACTCACTATCACCACTCCTCTTCTGTCTAGCCCTAATACCGCTCTCAAAATTGCTCAATGATGCACAGTATGGTTATAAAATATTTGATAAAAATATAAATCATCTCATTTACATGGATGATTTAAAGCTCTTTGCAAAAAATGACCAACAACTCAAAGGCCTACTAGCGATTGTTAAACAATTCAGTGATGACATCAGGATGCAATTTGGCCTTGATAAATGTGCAAAAGCTATCTTTATCAAAGGAAAAATGACAAATACATCTAATGTGAACCTTGACCAGCAAAATGTCATAAAAGAGTTAGAACCAGCGGAGAGCTACAAATACCTAGGGGTAATTGAAGGGGACAATATCAAGCACTCAGTGATGAGGGAAAGGATCAGAAGAGAATGTTATCGCAGGGTGAGAGCAATACTGAAGACAGAGCTGAACGCGAGAAACAGGATCGAAGCGATCAATGCTCTAGCCATACCAGTCGTGACTTACAGTTTCAACATCGTTAACTGGTCAATTACTGAAATATGTAATGTTGACAGAAAAATACGAAAACTGCTGACAATGCATAGAATGCACCACCCTAAGGCAGATATAGAACGTCTTTATCTGCCAAGAAAAGAGGGAGGTCGAGGACTACTACAGCTGGCATTATCAATGAAGGTAGCCACAATTGGCCTAGACACCTATATGAAAAACTCTGAGGACTGGATGCTAAAACTTGTCTTAAAATATGAAAGCAAGAAAGCATCTTACTCAGTAACAAAACAGGCAAAGGAATATCTAAGTGAATTCCAATTGCAACAAATTCAAGAATTAGACGAACTAGAAACACCTACAGAAAAAGCTAAGCGCTTGAAAACCCGTGCTAAAATTGCTGCCTTAGCTATTATGACTGAAAAATGGCATGGAAAACCTCTCAATGGCAAATACCCAAAGAGAGCGAATAATGCAGATATTGACAAAGCCCTTACCCACCAATGGTTAATGGCCTCTGGATTGAAATCAGAAACAGAGGGGTTTATCATAGCAGCCCAAGATCAATGCCTACCTACAAAGAACTACCAGGCCAACATATTAAAGAACGGCAGCTCCCCATTATGTCGTATATGCCAACAACAAAATGAGACCATCGATCATGTTGTCTCCATGTGCAGTCTGCTTGCGCCTACAGAGTATCTCAACAGGCATGATAGAGCTGCACAATATATTCACTGGGTAATATGCAAAAACCTGGACTTGCCCCATGATAAAAACTGGTGGGAACACAAACCACCCCCAGTACTTGAAAATGATCACATTGCACTCCTCTGGAACTTCACCATTCAAACTGACAGAAAGATAGACGCAAATAGGCCAGACATCATACTGAAAGACTTCAGACAAAAATCATGCCTCCTCATTGATATGACTGTCCCAATTGATATAAACGTATCTGTCAAGACCTACCAAAAACTGAGCAAATATAAAGATCTTGAAATAGAAATTAGCAAAATGTGGAATCTGAAGACGAAAACAATACCTATTGTCATAGGTGCCCTGGGAATGACAGCGAAACGGGCTGATTACTACCTAGCTCAGATACCAGGAAACCCCAAAATGGCTGAAGTCCAAAAGATAGTGCTCATGGGAACTGCCCATATCCTACGTAAAATACTGTCTATGTGATCTCAAATTTTAAAGCAAACATAATTTTCTTATGGTTTCTTAAACATTCACTTGAACAAAACTGTACAAATCCAAATATATGGTACCCTAGGCATAACACCTACATGAACTTCTAACTTGTTGTCTCTTGAGGTCTCTGGGTGAGACTTGGATCCAACTTGTACAAATGCAAAACAAAAGTCAAACATAAAATAATAATAATAATGATAATAATATGGGTGTTTTGCTCAACATCCTTAAGTGCAGCAACTGTAGTTGCAAAGAAGGTGAAATCAGTAGCAAAGTAAAATTCGCTTGAACAATTGGCTGATAGGTGGGAACAAAAACCTCTGCATGGTGAATATGTGGCCCGTATCATGTACATTCTTTTGTCTTGGTATGAAAGATGGGCTACAGCAAATATTTTGTTCAATACCACAGATTTGCTTTCAGTTGTTTGATCTTAACCAGTTGAGCAAGTTCCTTAGTGGCTGACGATATATGCATCTCTGATCACGAGCAGAAGTAGTGAGGGAGCATTATAGCTATGTTGCTGAAAGGAATTCTTTGGGGTTTAAATAATTCAGCCTGGAAACATCGGTGTCTTGTTCAATATCCTTAAACAACCTTTATTCAAAGAGGGTTTGAGCGGGATGGGCTACTCGACCTGAAGAAAATTCTAACTGGGCTTCACCTGCAAAGTCATGCGCTTTTTATCTTGGTATGAGATCTCCATGTCGCGCACATATGATTGTGATGCATGTGCCTGATGTACCCATATCAGCCGAGTAGTCATGATGGGTATATTGGGCTTCGTATATTTAACCCCAGTGTCACTTTGATGGCATGCACTGCTCTCTCACTCAATATTATTAGTATCATCATCATCACCATCATCATCATCATCATCATCATCATCATCATCATCATCATCATCATTATCATCATCATCATCAGTATTTCTTTATCGACCACAAGTGGCGCGAATGGAAGGGCACCACAGGTCGATACAAGTAAACAGCAGTATATGTAAATTGAAGCTCTACTGCTAAATGAAATTGAACCCGGTATTTCTAGTTCAGTGAATCAAAACCCCACTATCGAGGTTATATGTCTATATAACATATGTAAACAAGCGTAGATATGAACATTTACAGAGTGCAACGAAGTGGAAACTTTATACATCGCATTAATAGATTCTTCCATGACAAAAGGGCTTTTAAGATGGAGTGAGGTAGGTGGTGCAAACAAAAGACCAAACAATACTTGTTGCTGTTAGTAGTGGTGGTGGTGGTGGTGGTGGTGGTAGTGGGAGTGTTTTGTAGTCATTACCGCTATTGTTGTGGCTGCAGTAATAGCACACAACGACGCCGACGATGAATATGGTGAATATGATGATGATAACGATGATGATGATGATGACCACAATAATGGGTAGTAGTAGTAGTAGCGGTGGCTGGAATGATGATGATGGTAATGATGATGATGACGTCGACGCTAGCGATGATTTTAATGATGATGAATATAAAGATGAAGTAGGTGAAAATGACGGTAATGACGGTGATGACGGTGATGACGACGACGACGACGACGACGATGATGATGACAAGGGAGAGGAGGATAACGATGATGATTATTATCATTTTAGTGAGGATGATGATGATGATGATGACGATGACTTGGGTAGACACTAGGAGGGTTTCTACAATTCCACCCTCTTTCTGAATAGGTACTACTATTGCTCGACCTAGACTTTGCATTAATTGCATTGAAAGCGCTGCGGAAATGCTTGCAACAAGCATTAGAAACTTCACTAGAATTTCTATAAAGATCTTAAGAGGTCTATTAAAACATCTTAGAACATCTGTGACCTCTATTAAAATGAAGTAAGAGTAACTTAAGAAACTCCTTGGTTACATTTGCTCTTACTTTTTGCCTGTATTTATTTACGCTAAAAATTGGGTTATATCGCGGAATTTTTCTATTTCTGGGAGTGAAAGCGCGTGGCTTAGTGGTGAGGGGCATTTGGCTCACGATCGTAAGGTCGTGAATTCAATTCCCGGCGACGCGTTGTGTGCTTGAGCAAGACACTCTATTTCACGTTGCTCCAGTCCACTCAGCGGGCAAAAATGAGTAGTACCTGTATTTCAAAAGGTCAGTCTTGTCACACTCTGTGTCACGCTGAATTTCCCTGAGAACTACATTAGGGGTACACGTGTCTGTGGATTGCTCAGTTAATTTCACGAGCAAGCTGTTCCGTTGATCATATCAGCTGGGACCCTCGTCGTCGTAACCGACGGAGAGCTCCTTTTTCTATTTCTGGGAGCTTCTGGCCCGGGTACATATTCTGTTCAATCCAAAATTCCATTACGATTAAATGCTTTGTTCTAGAAAGCTGAAGTTTTGGCAAAAAACTTCTGTTATTGAGGATAATGAAGGTATATAATCTACTAACATTTTGTTACTGTCTCGATTCTTAGGGATAGTTACCTGGTTTCCATAGCGTATAAGTGACCGAGAGCACAACATTTCCCCTAAACGGGGATCCAGTTCCTTGCAATGGTTACTCATTACGGCTGAGTGGCCTGGAGCAACGTGAAACGAAGTGTTTCGCTCTAGAACACAACGTGCTAACTGTCCCGGAATCGAAACCACAATCTTACGATGGCGTGTGAAACACTAACCACTAGGCCACGGAAACTAAACTGGTAGAGGTTTCAAACTTTGTTAATATAAAATAACATTCATTAATTTTATAATAAGAAAAATATGTGTTAGCGTCTAAACCTAATGTTATATCTAGAAATTTGACTTTAGTTTTGTTGGCATCGGCAGTAATCTTTAATTCTAGATCATTGAACATTGATATGATATCTGATTCTGTCAAATAAATCTGCTAATCCACTGGTATTTTATCATCAACCCAGAAATAAAAAAGAAAAAAAAGTAATATTGATTTCAATAGGATTTGAACTGGGAACAAATATTACGCAGCACTTTTATATGATGTTCTAACAACAATGTAAATTAGTTGCTTTATTTCTCATATTAGCATTAACATCACAGATTTATATGAGCTTAATCGATGTAATATCAATACATTGCTGTTACTTTTGCGGAAGTTAACCAGTGGCTGTGTGGTAAGAAACTTGCTTTCCAGCTAGATGGTTCCGGGTTCAGTCCCACTGCATAACACCTCGGGCAAGTGTCTTCTACTATAGCTTCGGCCCGAGCAAAGCGTTGTGAGTGGATTTGGTAGAAGAAAGCTGAAAGAAGCCCGTCGTGTGTGTATATATTATATATATATATATATATATATATATATATATATCTGTGTGTATCTTTGTGTCTACGTTTGTCCTCCCGTCAACTACTTGACAACTGGTACTGGTGTTTTTACGCCTCCGTAAATTAGCGGTTCGGCAAAAGAGCCCGACAGAATAAGTACCAGGTTTAACAGATACTGGGTCGATTCATCAGACTAAAAATTCTTCAAGGCGATGCCCTAGCACGGCCGCAGTCTAATGTCAGAAACAAGTAAAAGATAAAAGAATACTCTACTGGTATTTATGTTATCAACGAGCGAAAAAAAAAGGAGAAAGCAAACTTAGCTTCTCTCTTGATACGAACCCAGAACCACAGTGTAAAGAGAGTTAACTAAATACTGTTATACTCCGCCCGTTTCTTTCACACACACATTTAGACAGCACCATTATACACGCACATTTATACACCAGCATTAGCTGCAAAATCAATATACACGCTAATGATAATGATAGCAAATCAACGATAAGCTGCGTTTACAATTAATTATGCTGTTACTCTTTCGACGCTTATTTTCTCTCGAGCCATTTTCACCCTAGGGATTACTCTTTCTCTCTCTCTCTCTCTCTCTCTCTATCTATCTATTTCACTAGCTAGCTCAATATTTCTGTATCCGTGTATGTGTACATTCGGTCTCATTCTCTGCATTGCTGTATATCTTTTTCTTTATACTGTCCCTTCCTCTCGCCCTGTCTCTCTCGCCGCACATCTCGCACAAGACCCAATCTTTCTCGACCGCTCACTCTACTCCCGTAATGCTCCATCAATGTCAAAGTTCCGCTTGGCCAATTTAACGGTTACATTGATTAACCTAAATATCTCATTATCAACGGGGTGTGTGTGGATGGGGTAGGGTACGAACTAGTAGTCGTAAACGTGAATGGCGGTTGTATTCAAATAGATAATGGAATAAACAACTTAACAGATTATCTCTTCAAACATACATGATAAGTAATGACGACTACAACATCAGGTCTTATGATTATGGTTGGACACGATTGAAAGGACTGAGGACAGACACTTCCCTCTTCGGTCAGGCCCTCATCACTGAAGAATTTCAAATTGGAGAGATTAAAAAGTGATGACTTTCAGTA
Organism: Octopus bimaculoides; assembly: GCF_046866305.1. NCBI lineage: Eukaryota > Metazoa > Mollusca > Cephalopoda > Octopoda > Octopodidae > Octopus > Octopus bimaculoides. Next base: position 64,924,104 of record NC_142933.1, read on the forward strand.
AATTTGTTGAAAGGTAGATGGCATTAGGGAAGTGATAGTCAGAAGAACACAGAGAACCGATTCCAATCCTCGCTCGCCTGACAAATATACACACTAAGTATAGCTAAAAAAGTAGGTATTATTTTTACATACCTAAAGGCAGCGAGCTGGAAGAATCGTTAACGTGTTGGACAAATGCTTAGCAGCCTTTCGTCTGTCTTTACGTTCTGAGTTCACATTCCGCTGAGAGTGACTTTACCTTTCATTCGTTTGGGGTCGAGGAAAGAAATACCAGTTGAGCATTTGGGTCGATGTAATCGACTTGCCTCCCCGACTCGAGTTTGCTGGCCTTGTGTCAAAATTTGAAATCATTATTTTTACATCCATTAAGGCGGCGAACTAGCAGAACTATTACCGCGTCGGACAAATATACTTAGCAACATGTAGTCTCGCATTACGTTCTGAGTTCACATTCCACCGAGGTCGTCTTTGCATTTCATCTTTTCGGATTCGATGAGATAAGTATCAGTTAAGCACTAGGGTTGATGTAATCAACTAGTTCCCTTCCTTAAAATTTCAGTCATGGTGCCAATAATACAAAAGATTATTTTCATATCCATTTAGTTTCATTATCAAATGGAAGTGAAAAGCTATTTGTTGGTGATTTACCATTTTTATCTGTTAGTTGCACTTGTTTACTTGATTCCTATGGATCATAGACCATCGACAACTTTTTTTCCAATGTTCTTAAATCTGGGCTGGTCTCCTGGTAGTCAGAAGGAGAGTCGACTTTGCAGCTTCCTTTCGGATTTTGCTGTACTACATCGTGTTTCCCAGATCTTCCTCTCTCAGATCTTGTTGGTTTTGATTTGTTATCGATGCTTCTGTAATTTTGTCTTTTTTAAAAATTAGGAGTGTTGACCCTACACAAACCCATTTTTACCTCTCGGAAGGGATGGTACATATTAATTTGGCGTCTATTCTTAGACCTTTCCTGCATGGGAGGCCCTGCGAGGGCTTGTCCCCTGCTTGCATAGTGCTCAGTGTCATCGAGACACAGAAGCCTCTACACAACAGGAAGGATTTGATCTTGTGGTGGGTAGTTGTTATTTAGGCCATCTCAGCTCTGATCAAGGCTTTCCAGCAGTCATCATACTTTCTTTTAAAAGTGTATGTAGGACTAAATTATTAACTGTGTCCTTTACTTTTCCAAGATTGTGTGCTAAGATCTGAGGAAAAGCTAGTTGCTTCTTTTAGTAGGTCGAACCGCATCGATGCTCGCTTGTTGGCTGTTAGTTGAATCAGTTGATTTCGCTCATCCGCGAAGATGTCTTCCCATTCTAAGAATAATTCTCTCTTCTTATTTTTCTGAGAAACAGCCTATCCTATTACTAGAATGATACATACAAAAATCCAAAGACCCAGTTTTCGGAGATGTGAGATTATCAGATTATGTCAATGTTATCCTTAATGATGATCCAAGAAGAGGTAAATCCATCCAACGGATTTCTTCACAAATTCTATCTCCTCAGTTTCATTTACAAAGTGAAAGTCGACTTGATATTATGGTAGAGACGCTTGCCCAAGTTATAGCATATTGTGATTGAACTAGGAGTCGCGTGAATGATAAAAGAACATTTTAACCGATTATTTGTTAATACCACTCAGAAAGGCATGAACATTACAACATACCGTTTTCTTTCTTTATAAATTTGAGGCAAAAATAAATGATGTTTACAACTGATTTTAACAGTCAGCCAGTACAGTAGTTTATTTGAACAACAAACCCTGTTCCAAATCACACCCTCACGTCTTCAAGAAAATAGCAAAACACATTGCATACCGTCTTAGAGATACTATATATATACATAACTGAAAAGACGAGATGGTCACGGCTGGAATTTCTTTCAACCTTGCTTTGCTAAACAACAAATGACTACTCTTTATACAATAGACTATGAAACAGCTCTATAAAATTGGTCTTGTGCATTATTATAAGAAATCAATATATTTCTAGTATTATAAATTTAGCTTTGATCAGCCCATTTATCTATGTAATTCAATTCATTGTAGATACGCATTATCTCTCTAATGTTCCACGCTATATACATTATACATAGTCGATAAGAAGCAAGTTGATCAATTGGAATACTTATGTTAACACTAACTCAACTATAGATTTTTTTTCTGCAGGTGGCGTCTTTCGGTAATTCAACCTCAGTGGTTCATTACGTTTATTCAAATGTGCTAGTTTTAAATATGCAAATTTCTCATTCATTACAAAATTCATTCCAGTATTTTGTTGAATTCGCCTTTCGTTCTTCTGAGTTTGTTAAAATAACGTATAATGGTGTCTTCGAATTAATTATTTATTCTCTCAGCGTTTATGTTTTCCTACACCAACAAATGAACAATGTTATACATATTTACCTGTTTAGCAATTCTCACTACTCCGGAAAATATAGTGGACGCGATACATTGCCGAGGAGGTCTAATAAAAGCAAAACATATCCGAAGTTGTCTCTTCGATAGTTGATATAATATTATCCATTGAACTAATTTCAACTCCCCTTAATTATATTTTTGTTAAATATATTAAATTATTAAATATATTACCGTTAACTTAATTGCATGCTCATAGTTAGTTCGTGAGTTCAAATATATATATATTGGGACATCCCATAAATAATGCGGCTTTTTCAATTGCATGAACTAAAAGTCGGAGGTGGACGGGATAAACTACCTGCATCAACTTCCTATAAAAACAGGTTGTAATTTTACCTTGTCCTTATTCTTAGTGCAAGTTTTGAAGAATGTTGTTCGATTTTAACAGTTATTTTTTCAAAGCTATAATGGAAGTGACAAAGGAGCATATTCGGGATATTTTGCTTTATGACTTCAATAAAGGCAACAACGCAACGGAAAGTGCGAGGAATATTAATGCAGTATATGGGGATCGGACAATAAACGTAAGACAGTGTCAACGGTGGTTCCAGAAATTACAGTCTAGAAGACGAGCCTCGTCCTGGAAAAGCTGTAAAGCTCGACGAGGACGTCCTGCAAACCCTGGTGGAACAAAATCCCATCGCAACTGTTGAGGAACTAGGAAAGATGCTTGGATTTGGACATTCAACCAGTCATTCAAGTCAGCGCTAGAAGAAAAACGACCATCTTTGGTTTCAAGATGAAAGGTGTTTTTCCATCAGGATAATGCTTGGCCACACACAGCGAGGATGACATTCCAAAGGCTGGAGCAGTTTGAAAACCATGTCCCACCCACCATATTCGCCGGACATTGCCACATCTGATTATCATTTATTCCACAGCTTTCAAAATCATTTGGACAGAAAGAACATGAATAATTTAGACGAGGTCAGAACAGTACTGGGAGAGTATTTTAATAAATCTAGTCTTTGTACCCCTATTAATTCATACTTAGCTTATATAAGACAATACCGGTATCCCCACAACTTAAAATAATTCAATTTAATTAAATTAGTATATAGTTAACATGTTCTTTAGCCTCAGTGCTCCTTTATTATATACCAGTTAAATTCAATTGAACAACCTCCATAGATACCATCTAATAAGTTAATATTTAGATAAATAATAAGTATAAATATTAAACTATTTCTATGTAATTTTCTTTTCCTCCCTCTATTGTGGTAAAATATGGTATATACTCAGAAGTATTCAAAAAAGTTTTATCCTTTTGTTATAGTATCATTCTGAATAATCTTCTTGACTACCCTAAATTTTAACTTTATATACAATATGGCAATATTGTTTGAAATGATCTTTAGAAATTTATCCCTTTCTTAAAGAGCTCTAAACTCCTGATCTTAGTATAAGGGCCTTTATATATTTATTTATTTATTTATGTGTTTCAGCCAAGTGGCTGCGGTCATGCTGGTGCACCACCGTGATTATCCTTATATATATGTAGCCCTTCTAATTAAGTACCCCTAAGTAACTATAAATATCATGTATGGAGTAACAATAATAACTTCTTAAACCTATAATATAACCCTTAGTTTAAAAAAAAATAGTGTAAAATTAGAATGTCCTATAACTTAAATATTCCAGGTATCAGTCTTTATCGATACTAGCTAAATAAGTAAATATATAATTTTTAGCATAATATATTTTGAATTATTATACATTTTCTATATATCTTCTCTATTGTTGTTAATAAGCTACATATACTTTATCATGTTTTTAGTGATTAAGCTATTCTATTCCTTTTCTATGGTGTTTCTGCCCTACCTGATTATTTTATTTCTTTATTATTTTATAATAGCCTTTATTTATTTATAAAATAAATCTAATTTTTGTACCTCTATAAATTCATACTTAGCTTATATTAAAAACTACTGGTATATTTACTACTTATAATAAACTGCTTAGATTATAATTTAATTAATATATAGTTAGCATGTTCTTTTACCTCAGTACTCCTTTATTAAATACCAGTATATACCAATTGATCAATATTCACAGTTACCATGTGATAAGTTAGTATTTAAGTATATAATACGTATAAATATTAAGCTATTTCTAGATAATTTCTTTTCCTCCCTCTATTGTGGTAAAAGTTTGGTATATACTCAATAGTATTAAAAAAACTTTTTATCTTTTTGTTACAATATTCTTTTTAATAATCCTCTGAATAACCCTAAACTTTAACTTTATACAATATAGCAATATTGTTTAAAATATTTAACTATAGTAGTAATTGATAAGATTTCCCCTGTTTCATTATCAATGGTCTGCTAGTGGCCGGCCCCCTTAATTGTCAGCTAACATCTTGAGTTAAGTTTTCCTTTACCAAATCTCATGATATTGCTTCTAATAAATCTTGATTTATTTTATGACTATACCCACTATGATTTCTGTCAACTCTCTCAGCCCTACCCCTAACAGACACTACCTCTTGTTCTCTCGGCCTTACATATACGAGGATTTGAAAAAACTAGTCTATAAATTAAAACTGACCCCATAAAACAGTGACAAGCAAAATCTGTAACAAGTATTTCTTCCTGATACCTTAGTAGCTTCTAAGCTGAAGTGAAGGCAGCCTGTTCTTTGTGTATCTCTTGTGTATCTCTTTGTGTATCTCTTTATACTAATGTGTCCATCTGTTTTAATTTAATTATATGCCCTTGTGCAGCTGAAGATTGCTCTGCATTTAAATTGATATAATGGTTACATTGTTTAATTAAATGAGGCTGCGTGAAACGATCGTACTGCATTACCTTTGGATATCCTTGTTGCTTATTTTGATCTTAATCACCTTATTTTGAAATTGTATGGATAATACCGTACTAAATTCTGGTGCCTCAACTTAAGTACCATATTCATCTGAATATATATATATAAAACATGTGCAAACATATATATATATATAACATGTGCAAACGTTGTTTTTCTCTCTCTGTTTTTTTTCCCCGTTCTTAATTTTTTTCTCATCCTTTTCTGTCGAAGAGCGTAGGCTCAAAACGTCAAAGACTTTTCCATTTTCCAAGACATTTTCCAGAACGTCAAACTAAACTAATACAGGTGCTTGTTGTTCCCTCACCCACTTCTGTTTTTTGTACATTTGATATTGTACATTTGTATATGTATGTATATATATATATATATATATACATACATATATATATATATATATATATATATATATATATATATATATATATATATATATATAATTTTTGGGTTATTTTTTGGTATTTTTTGGTAGTTTTTGACTTATTTAGTCCCTCTGAGCGTGAGGCATTACTATATTGTTACTATATAGTTAATGCCCTTATATAAATTATATATATTTATGAAAAAAATGATGAGTTTTTTTCATTATGAGGTTTTTTCACGCTGACTACTTGATAAATTCTTATAAAGATTTTATCCTATATTATATTATATTATATATATATATATATATATATATATATATATATATATATATATATATAGAGAGAGAGAGAGAGAGAGAGAGAGAGAGAAAGAGAGAGAGAGAGAGAGAGAGAGAGAGAGGCAGACAGAAAGAGGAAAATTGATAGATAGATAGATAAGCACATTTATATATTGAATATATATATATATATATAAATAGGGATAAGATCGATATTTAAAATATTGATCCTATCAAGTGGTCAGCATGGGAATAAAAAACCATCAAAGGTAATAATTATTTAAAATTATAATACAGGGTATCCATTTTTATTTTATTTTATTTTATATTATATATTGTATATTATATTATATATTGTATATTCCATATTCTATACCCCACATTGGTTCTGCAGGAATATAAATAAAACATAAAAAACAGACAGTGTTGGAACTCTTTTAAACAAAATAATATATTCCTCTATACACAATCATACAAAAAAACCACCTTTTTTGTATTTATTTTTACTCGCATATATATATATATATATATATATATATATATATATATACAAGCATACACACACATGTTTGTGTACGCACGCGTGTATATGACCATTCGTTTTTCCCAGGGCTATTGCTGTACAATGGTGGGCACATACACAATGCACGCACACAAAATTTACATATACATACGTGTATATGTGTGTGTGTATATATATATATGTGTGTGTGTGTGTGTGTATGTATATACATATATATGTATATGTATATATATATATATATATATGTGTGTGTGTGTGTGTGTGTGTGTTTATGTATGTATGATGTATGTATATCAATGCGAGTGGGAGACAGAGAGAGAAAGAGAGATACATGCATTCATATGCATATTTTGGCCTGTCCTCTCGTTGTCACTCACACCACACAGACCCTAATAACAAAAGACCTCATACATAAATGATATTGAATAGTTAAGTGTGCTTTAGTAAGTGATAATTACGAGGATTAGTCAATGAGAGAAAAAAAAATCCGATAAGTGGCAGAATATAAATGAAGCCTATTACCCTCTTGTTTTATATCCTTATTGCATTCACTTATTAGAATCTGGTCAAGCTGGGGCACCGATTTTTATGACTAGTGTCGATTATATCGACTCACCTCTACGTATTTTAATCGATCGCTACTTATTATTTCATTGACCTGGAAAGTAATGGAAAGCAAAGTCGATTTGATCTTAGTACGTGCAGATACGTAACCAAACCACAATGTATTTTACTTGTTGTTCTAGCGAGTCTGTCATTTTTCTGTTACCTATCTGTTTTTTTTTTTTATCTTTTACTTTTTTGCTATTGGACTGTGGCCATACTGGTGCAGCAGCTTGAAGAGTTTAATTGAACAAATCTACTCCAGTACATATTTTTTCACTCTGATACTTGTCTTTTCCTTTCACTGGGTTTCTTCTTCTTCTTCTTCTTCTTCTTCTTCTTCTTCTTCTTCTTCTTCTTCTTCTTCTTCTTCTTCTTCTTCTTCTTCTTCTTCTTCTCGCTTTCATCCTTGGTTTTATTTTGTTTTTCAATTACTTATCACTTTTTCATTACTTTCCAAGTTGGGTGTTGCAAACTGTTAACAAGTTTATGAATGAATAGAATCCTATGAGCGTTAAAAGCCAACGGTTCTCTATTCCCCTTTTTCCTTCTCGCCCTCTCACTTTCGTTCTAGCGTTTACTTTCCTTATTTCTTTAATTCTTTTACGCTCCTCTATATCTAAATATTTTTATAGTATTTCAATGTAAATGTCATTTTATAAGCGTCTTTAACCTCACATAACTATTAACTTAGTCAAATGATAGCGTTCTGTACGTATTTATTATTATTTTTTTCTTTTCATACATGCAACCAATCAAATGTGTGAAGGAAGAAATCTGTTTTATTTTCTGTTGAATATTCATATTAGCAGTATCAAATTTTGTCCGAAGATGGTGGATTTAAAACTCGAAATAACGAAATATGAAGAAATATGAAGCTTTATAGTTTAAACATACGTACATACATACATACATACATACATACATACATACATACATACATACATACATACATACAACTGTGTACAGTTGTGGAAATCAGCTGCCCAGCAGATGTTACTATAAAGTTAAAAATCAGTGAAAAAGAAAATACCTACGCTAAACTATTGAAAAATCTACTGTTACTCTATTCATATTACAAATTCAGGTTTATACCTGTAATTATTGGGGCACTGGAATATGTAACACACTGCCTAAGTACCAATCTTATTTGAAGACTACAGATCCAAACCGTCACTGGAAGTGTAAATATCTGTAAAACTTTCCAGAAATTTATAGTGTAAGTATATATATGAGCATGTCTAGACATGCAGCTATATGCACTAGAAAACATACATAAAACAAAACACACGCGCACACACACACACGCACACACACACACACACACACACACACACACACACACACACATACTGATGGAACATCCCAATAAAAACCTGATATTATTCTGTGGGATAAGGAATAAAAGTCATACACTGTTGTAGAGGTCAGCTGCCCAGCGGATGTGAATGTACAATCAAAAGTCCAGCAAACAGAGAACATTTATGGCGAATTAATGCAGAACTAACAACTCCTTTACTCTGACTATGAATTCCCATTTGTACCTGACATCATAGGTACATTAGATTATGTACGAACAAGTTGGCACAAAATCCTAGAAATACTTGGTTTCATGAAAAGAGAGCAATAGAAACTGATGCGGATTCTTCAAATCCAATCTGTTAGTGGCACAGTAATATATGTAATATATGTATGATATTCCAAAAATTGTCCATCTGAGTTTCTTATGTGAATAGATGTACACACCCAAAACCGGAAACTCTCTTAACTCAAAAAGTCTGTTCGCTTTGTTAGCGACTGGTTTGAATACTCTCAAGAACTTAACAAAACTCATAGAAAAATCACACATGCTTACATACATACATACATACATACATACATACATACATACATACATGCATGCATGCATCCATTCACCCACCCATCCATCCATCCATCCATCCATCCATCCATCCATACATACATACATACATACATATACATATATATTTACGCGTACGCACGTTGTTACACACAACATGGCTTCCGTCCAGAAGGAAGTTGCCTCACACAGATCTTACAGCACTATGACTGGGTTTTGAAACAGCTGCTTGATCATTCAAAGGTCAATGTGATATATCTTGGCTTCGCAAAGGCTTTTTATAAGGTAGATCATGGTATGATATATCTCAAGCAGCGAGACCCTGGCATTTCTGGTAAACTGTGAAAGTGGCTACATGATTCTTTTTAAAGTCAGAAGCCAAGCAGTTGCAGCCAATGCTGCCCTCCCTAAGGAAACTCAAATTCCCCCAGGAAACTGTCTTGGGACCATTACTGCTTGGGACCAATAGCTCTCTTAGACATGTCCATGGTCACTCACACAGCCAGTGTCACTAGCTGCGCCGATGATACAAAATTAACATAGGCAATAAAATATGCAAATGACGTCGCAAGCTTACAGCGGGACCTGAATGCCAGGTGCAAGTGGGCTGAAGTAAACTACATGCAATTTAATGCTGGAAAATTTCAAGCACTGCATTATCGATTCACAAATGCACTACAGCATGCATATACAGGACTCAAAGGCGCTACCATCCAAGAATCACTTTGGGATCAATATCTGCAATGATGCTCACTTCATATGCACATTACTACGATGGCAGCAAATTGCAGACAGCTGAAAGGATGGACACTAAGGTCCTTCAAGACAAGAGACCAAGAAGTTATGTTGGCCCTTTGGAGAACCTTTGTTCTCAACCACCTGAACACCTGCTCTCAACTATGGTCACCACATTGTGCCAAACTAATAGTGGATCTTGGAGCAGTCCAACGCCACTACACTAAAAAAAATCGAAACAGTGCAGCAGATGAGCTACAGGCAGATGCTGAAAAAAATATAACTTTACTACCTGGAGCGAAGACGCGACAAATATGTAATAATCTATAAGTAGAAAATTCTGGGAGGGCTTGCAGCTAATTTCGGCATTGAGTGTTATACAAATGTCAGAACTGGATGTCATTGTATTGTACCGTTGTATTGTCCACTCCATCTAAATTCAGGACCAGGTACTGCAACAGTTTAGGGTTCAAAGGCCTTCAACGCTCTACCACAAAATTACAAAATATATACAATGTCTTATGTCTTCAGAAAAGGAACTAAACATCCTCCTCGGCCCGGCATAAAGTTTAGACGATGGCAGCGGAATCAACCTCCGTTATATATCAAATGAGCCAACATCCGGGACAAATAGACATACAGGAGTGGTGATATGAAACCCCACCACTAATTAGCAAAACAGCCGAAGGGAAATGGTTAGTAAAGTTGCAAAATCATGATGGTGTTCCAGCATTACCGCAACTGTATGACTGAAACGAATAGAAGAATATATATATATATATATATATATATATATATATATATATATATATATATGAGCGTGTGTGTGTATGTGTGTGTGTGTGTGCGTGCGTGCATGTGTGTATATGAGTGTATGTATGCATAATGTATATATTATACATATATATTATATATATGTATATTATGTAACACTAGGATGGAGGATACCAGGCTTTAATAATAGATCGCAACATTCGCTTTTGCACCACACACTGGCTTTAAGTTGGTGAGTTTTGTATTCATATGCCATTATGCAAAATTATTTTTTATAACTACACCTAAATATTTTTCAGCAACAACTGTGGGCGCTTCATTGGGTGGAATGCGAGTTCTATATATACATGCATACATACATACATGCATACATATATACATACATACATATACTCCGCCCTTAGCACCTCCATCCACTACAAACACACAGACTCACACTCCTATCTCAACTTCTCCTCCACCCACCCTGGACACACAAAACTTTCCATCCCCTATTCCCAATTCCTCCGTCTACGCAGACTTTGTAGCGACAGCCATGACTTTGAGACTCAGTCTCAACTCATGGCTCACCACTTTAGCCTGCGTGGATATCCACCCACCACCATCCACACCGCCCTTGCCAGAGCACGTTCTGTGGACCGTGCATCTGCTCTCTCCCCCCGAACCCGCCCTGCCGTTTCCCGCCTCCCTTTTCCCCTCACCTACCATCCCACCACCCTACCCCTCCAACTCTCCATTCTCCGAGCTTTTCGGCGCCTCCAGTCCGACCCCTCCACCTCCCACATCTTCCCTAATCGACCCCTCCCCTCCTTCAAACGAGCCCACAACCTACGGGACCTCTTGGTCCACAGCTTCTTCCCAACCCAACCTCCCAACCTGGCTCGTTCCCCTGCTCCCGCCCACGCTGCCGCACTTGCCCTTACCTCTCCAACACCACCCTTCTCACCAGCACCCATCACCGACCCTATCGCATCACCGACTCCTTCACCTGCACGTCTACCAACATCATATATTGCCTCTCCTGCTCTCTCTGCCAATCCCTGTACATCGGACAAACGGGGCGCCGCCTGGCCGACCGATTCGCGGAACACCTCCGAGATATCAACGTCGGCAATGACACCCCGGTGTCACGCCACTTCCGTTCTGCCGGCCACTCCTTGCGGCAACACCTGTCTGTGTTTGGATTGTCCATGCACAGGGGCCATCCGGACTCCCGTTTGCGCCGTGAACAGGGATTAATCTTCTATCTTCGCTCCTTTGCGCCACATGGGCTCAACTCCCCTCCACTCTTCATCTAACCCCCTCCTCCTGTCTCTCTCCCCCACCCTCCCTCCTACCACCCATCTCTCCCCTCCCCCACCTCCTGCTCCGACTCCTACTTCTTTGTACGTCTCTTCACTTCTCTTCATACTTCTCTCCACTCCCACTTCTCTTCACCCCTACTCTTTCTCTCCTCTCTCTTACTCTCTCTCACTCTCTTCTCTCGTACTCCCCCCTCTCTCACTCTTACTCTCTACACTCTTACTCTCCTACTCTCTACACTCTTACTCTCTTACTCTCTCACCCTTACTCTCTCACTCTCTTCCCCTCTCTCTCACTCTCTTTCTCTTCCTCTCTTTCTCCCCCCATACCCTCTTCCCTCTCTCTCACTCTCTTTCTCTTCCTCTCTTTCTCTTCCTCTCTTTCTCTTCCTCTCTTTCTCTTCCTCTCTTTCTCCCCCCATACCCACCTTCCCCTCTTTCTCTCCCCCCATACCCACCTTCCCCCTCTCTCAATCCACCTTCCCTCTCTTATACCCACCCTCTCTTCTCTCTTCCTCTCCCCTCCCATACCCATCTTCCCCCTCTCTTACATCCAACCTCCCCTTCTCCCTCCTCGTCAACACCCCCTCATAAGCTCATCCCACCACACCCCAACACACTCCTACTCTACCTTCCCACTCCACTCCATCCAATTCCTTACACCCACCACCCACCCCTACCCACATACCCCACCCTACCCACAGACCCCTACCTCTACCCCACCCTCAGCCTAACCCACACTCCACCCATGCCTTCCCCACCTCCCAACACCCTCACATCACACCACACCAATACCCTCGCATCACACCACGCACACCACACCAATACCCTCGCATCACACCACGCACACACTACAACTGACCAACTACTTTCTCCCTTACTCCCTTCCCCCTTTTTCACACTACATACATCAAGAACACCAGCATTCTACCTCCCACACACAGCCCCTCGTTCCCGATCACCGTTTGTTATCTCCCCCTTTCTTAGCTCTCCTGAAATAAGAATTTCTAACTTCCGGTCAGCCATTGTTATGATCGGCCATTATTATGATTGACCGTTGACTGAACACTATTCAATTCTTTTTCTCCGTGTTTTTCTCCTTGTCTCCGTATTCTTTCTGTTGAAGAGCGTAGCTCGAAACGTCAAAGACTTTCCGTATTCCCGAGCGTCATACTAATATATACTTTTGTTATTTACACCACCTGTCCTCGTCTGTTGTTATTATTTGTATATTCTCCCATATATATATGTATATATATATATATATATATATATATATATATATATATATATATATATATATATATATGTATATATATATACATACATACATATATATATATGTATATATATATATATATATATATATATATATATATATATATATATATATATATATATATATATATATATATACATACATATGTATATATGTATATATGTGTATGTATGTATATATATACATACATACATACATACACACACACACACACACGCACGCATTATATATATATATATAATGTCCGGCGATAATGGTGGGTGGGGCATCGTTTTCTATTCAAACTCCATCAGCCTTTGGAATGTCATCCTCGCTGCATGCGGCCGAGCATTATCCTGATGGAAAAACAACTTTCTTCTTCAAACTAAAGATGGTTTTTCTTCTACCGCTGACTTGAATGAGTAGTTGATTGACCAAATCCAAGTTTCTCTGTTAGTTCCTCAAGAGTTTCGATGGGATTTTTTTTCCACCAGAGTTTGCAGGACGCCCTCGTAAAGCTCTACAGACTTTCCAAGACGATGCTCGTCTTCTAGGCTGTAGTTTCCGGCTCGGAATTTCTGGAGCCACTGTTGACACTGGCTTACTCTTATTGTCCGATCCCCATATACTGCATAAATATTTCTCGCACTTTCCATTGCGTTGTTGCCTTTATTGAAGTCATAAAGCAAAATATTCCGAATTTGCTCCTTTGTCACTTCCGAATTCCTTAGCTATGCTTTTGCGCTTGCGGAATAAAATGAATACCAGTTGCATACGAGAGATGATTAAGACAAATATACTCTTACACTAAAAAAAAAAAGAAGTAACTGTTTGCTATTTAGAAATTCATTATATTATCAATGTCATTGGAGCCACACTATTTCGTTCGCTCCTCTTCTTTTTTCATCACCCTTCGGCTGGTCTGACTTGTTTAGCGCTGCAATTAGCCGATCACCAGAAGCCAGCGGTTGTTCTGACTTACCGTCACAACAGCTCAGTTATGACACCAACATATCTGCTGCTGCCAAAAAAATACCCCCAGACTTTCACCATACACTATACGCTTATTACCCAGTGAAAATAAAATAAAATGAAATAAAATAAAATCTTTCTCCCTACGCGCTGCTCATAGCGTCCATCTTCCACTTCCCAATTTTGACATATGCTACCCAGGGTGCCTTGGATCAAGAACGTCTGACTGGCTGATTTGACTTGACTGACTGATATGAATTTCTTCTATTTATCTTGCCTCTTAATCCTTTTACCACACGCACAGAAATATAGACACATACACCACACAGACACACGCGCACATACACGCACACATGCATGCGCACACACACACATACATATGCATACACATGCAGACACATATGCATACATGTAGGCGCACATATCAATACATGCACATGCCTACATATATACATACACGTGCATGCACACAAACACAGACACTTGCATAGATTTATACATATTCCTCTGTATGTATTAATACATTCATAAGTATTTACATACGTTCATACATGTGTGCATACATAATTACATATATACCTATATACAAATGTATGTATATAAATATGCATAGACGCATATACATACATGCACACACAAGCATGTACACACATACATGCGATATATATTGACACGCACATATATAAATACATCATACGTAGATACATATATTCATAGACACACACACATATGTATATATATATATATAAACAATATATGAGTATATGCATATATATGTACATGTATGTACATACCTTCATCTACATGTACATATAGATACATAACTGGGTACATGACGTGGCAAAAGAACATGGACAAAATGATAAACAAGGTACAACAAACAAGCAAGCCACATAGAAACATCTCCTTCATCAGCTGCCACCATTAAAATACCGGCGTTTCGAAGAATTTTCGTGGAGGGTAGTGGCGGACGGAAAACAAGACAGGAAAACGAAACGGTGAATAATCAAACAAGCAAAAAGGCTGTACAGCCAGACGTGAAGTGTGTAGGAAGCACGAACAGGAAGGGCAAAGAAGTACGTGCGAGCTTGGGGAGTCCAAGAACGAAAAGAAATAGCAGCCGGACACACGTGACCAAGGCTGTGTGAAGAGAAATAGTAGCAGAGGGAAAAGAAGGGGAGGAAGTAGAAAAAGTGAGCAACGAGAGGTGGAGAGAGAGAGATAGTAGTAGTAACGGTAAGAGGCGAAGGACGAGTAACAAGAGATAAGAGAGAGAGAGAGAGAGATAGTAGTGACAGGTAGAGGCGAAGAACAGTAGAGGGAAGAATGAGAGGGGGAGATAGATATAGAGATAGAGAGAGTCGCGTTAGAAAAATAGTTAAAACTTACTTTGTTTAAATATACACACACATACATCCTTTTTTTGTCTTTATCCATATTTTTATCCATACATTCATGTTTATATGCATGCATCCACCCAAACATTTATAGATACTTGAAGCCAATTTAATAACATCATTATCAAGGGTATGACTTGTTCTTCGGTCTATGACAAGGAATACATCAAGTACCTAGAAATGAAAATATATCTTCTGACAATACCTACAACAAGGAATGCATAACTATGGAGTATTAAACCTAGAAGAAAAAAAAAGAAGAAAAACAGAACATTGTCCTCAGATTTCTCTACATTCAAGAAATGAGTGGCCCATAATGTGTTTGCAGAAGCAGTACTCATGCCAACATGTGGGCTACTCGGATGATCAATACCTTCTCGCTTAATATGACATTGTCGTTTCACTAAACGAAAACAAGGATCCAGGAGCTTAATTCTGATTCAAACAGACTTTGAAATGTGCCATTTGCCTTTGATACGATTTATAAGGAATAGTAAGTAACAAAATACCCGGTAAAGGATAAATATGCAGCTACAAGACCTTGATAGACAACCGGTGTAAACTTCGTGCAAATAGCGTTATATGTGGTCTATGACAAGAAAAAACTATTTGTAAATATGATTACGATAGTATCTGTCTACGAGGTTCGATGAAATGAGTAAAGCACTTTATATTGTAATTTTGTGAATGATAATCCCATAGGTCGAAATAAAAAAAATAGAAGTTACAGTGGTTTAGCGGGCATATGCTATGAAAGAATTTTAGTGGAAAGTTCTTAACAAATCCCTTGTAAAATCTGGGTAAAACATTCTATATGCTGTGGGATTGAAGAAAGAAACCATACGTTTTTCAGCAGACGCCAACCTGAGAGCAATGAAGACATAAAATGCATATTAATGAGAAATCCGAAGATTCTATACTTAGATTATACCTTTAAATTTATACGAGTGTTTATTATAGCAATACGTTATGTAATTAACTGCCTCGGAAGCGAAGTTGAGAAGCTTGATTTCGCGATGATACAAGTAATGAGAGAATTACGAATACAAAACATTGATGTATCTGCAAACATGTAAAACATTCCAAAAAGCTCATGGTTGGAATGTATACGTTCAACACACGTACAAATATATGAATGTGTGCATACACACATGTATAATTGCAAGTAAGAATATGTTTGTAGATGACAATATAGAGGATGTTACTTAAATTCAATGCAACAGCATTGTTTATGGATGGGAAATTTGGTTTTTCATCTTGTTAAAAATAAAATCAAATCATAATACGCGCATGTACATATATAAAAAAATGCATGCATGTACTTACATACATACATGTAGGCATGCATGCATACATACATACATACACACACTCACACACATACACATACACACATATATACATACATACGCACACACACACACGTATGCACACACACACACACACACACACACACGTACACACAAGAGTCTGATGCACCTAGAAGTCCGAAACTTCGAAGTCACTGTCATCACTATTTTTGTATATGTATATATACTCTACAAAATGTACTGAGTTATTCAATGTAATGCTAAATTGTTCATATTATAACCCGATATAAAAACAAATATTTTATATATATATGCATAAGTATGTATATATATTCTATAAAAGTGTATATATACTCTTGAAATACATTAAATGAGAGTATATTGTATGTTTGTGTATTTGCATGTACATTTGTGTATACTTCGTTATAGACTGTTGGTTGTTACATACATACATACATGCATACATACATACATATATGCATACATATATATATATATATATATATATGAATACACACACACACACACACACACACACACACACACACACACATTTATATATATATATATATGTTCGCATGGTTACGTGTATATGCTTATGTGTGTGTGTGCATTGATTATAAAATAATACTGTTATGTGTGAAAATATGTGTCTTGCGAAGGTGAGTATGAAAGTAGACCATATTTTCAAACCATAATCATATTTCCGAAAACACATACTAATACAAACGCAAAAACTCACACACACATTATATATACATAGATATAGACATAAGTGCGCGAAGGTACATGCATATATATTTGTCTTAATTTACCCGCCCTCACGCAGACGTACAAAAGACACATAAATACATCATTTTCAATGAATATATGTGTGTCTGTTTGTGTGTGTGCATATAAATAAAAAATATATAATGACTACAATTTACCTATCGCACCCTGTATATATATATATATATATATATATATATATATATATATATATATATATATATATATATATATATAGAGAGAGAGAGAGAGAGAGAGAGAGAGAGAGAGGATGCGATGGGTAAATTGTAACCATTTTATAATTCTAATTCACGCATGTATGGTTTTTTTTTTTTTATTTTGTCGACTACACACAGTATAGTAGGGTCAGTTGGGCAACGTCTGTGAGAAAACCAGCACCTTGATGCAATTCACTCTGCCAGAAATTTGGAAACGACATATTGTACTGCTTGGCATTCGTGCAGGAAGTTCCAATACGAACAGATGGTGAACACAAAGAACAACCGTTATTTTGCCGTGTCCCCAAAACATGTACCGAGAGTAATTCAAATCAAATATCCAGTCAACATCATGGTGTCTGGAGTGATCACTTGTGATGGTGACGTTATGCCTCAATTCATCTTCCCACACGGCCTCACACTCAACACGGAGGCCTACATCAAATGCCTGGAAGCGGTTGTGCTGCCCTGGGTCAAGAGGATGGCTGCTGGAAGATCCTATATTTGGCAACAAGACTCTGCACCAAGCCACACAAGCAGGAGAACCCAGTCATGGCTCTCAGATAATTTCTTTGACCACATCACCACTAACATCTGGCCACCTACTTCCCTAGACTACAACCCCCTTGATTATTATGTATGGGGCACAGCAAAGTAACAGCAAAGATGAACTGAAGGTAAGGATTATGACAACATTCACCAACTTAAACAAGGAGACCGTCCAGAAGAGTTACAGGAGATTTCGAAGTCGTCTGGAGGCCGTGATTGAAGCGAATGGCGATTTTATTGAATAAATTTATTCATTAGTATTTCAAGATATTTTTATGTAATTTTGGTAAATATATCTGTTAAAATGCGATGTCAGTGTTATTTTCATTTTTGCGTAATTTAGACGACAATATATTCATCGCACCCTGTATATGTGTGTGTGTGTGTGTGTGTATGTGTGTGTTATGTGTGTGTGTGGGGGGGTGTACATATATATATATATATATATATGCACACATATGCATACATATGTATACATACATACATACATATATATATATATATATGCATATATATACATACATACATACATACATACACACACACACAGTCACGTATATATATATATATATATATATATATATATATATATATATATATATATATATATATATATATATATATATATATATATCCTGGCGCCTTAACATGACCGCAGCCTGACTAAAGCCAGCAAAAGAATAATAGAATTTGAGAGCGAAAGATATACACATCTGTGTTTATTTAAGAATATATCGTCAATTCTTGCTTAGATAAATTTCTACATATGTGTACATAACAATATAAACGTTTTCGTCATTATTTGTATACTGTCTAGATCCGCAATTCTTAAACCTAAGATAAATTCTCTCCGCTCTGTACCCAACCATCGGAACGCAAGCTGGGGAGAATTTCGAGATTGTAGAGTGAAATTTGGGAATTTCTGTGGGGAAATTATTATTACATTGAAAAATTCTTTATCATCATTGCAATTCTGCTTTTGCTAGATTTGTTTACCGTAATTTTAATGAAGAAGTTGTGAATGTTATAGTAACTCCACATACTTCTTAAGACGCGGCACTAGGACACCTCTTTAGTGTTGTATCCTGGAGTAACGGGCTGTTTCAGGTATTACATACCAGGCTGTCTTCGTAGCATTATTGACTCCCGTGCAATTCAACGCATTGTGCCCTATGTCTTTATATATTGCCGCTACAACATACATAGGACAGAAATGGACCTCTTGATCAGTAACACCACTGGATAACTGCCCAGTGAACCAACGCTTCAAGATGACACTGATTACATATCCCCGTTCAGGTGACACGACCTAGGTCGATCAAGCTTAGGCCTGCATTGAAATGGCATTCTACAGAGTGGCGCAGTGGAAGCGTGCTGGGTCGGAAGTCTGTCGATCGAAACTACGTTCTCAGTGAAGTAATGGATGCTATTGTTAATATTTATGCATCGCAACTAAGTTCTTATATATATATGTCAGCCATATAACTGTATATATACTTAAAGAGGTAGGTGCAAACTATAGTATACAATAGAAATTTATACAGTCAAGGGATTATCAATTGGCCAGAGTACACTAAAATCCAAGTAGCCATCTAGGTATTTTCTCAGTAGCGTCTATCTTGTTATCGTGTTCATAATGGCTTTTTTTTCCTATTCATTCCTGTTATGTTCGAAAAGACGGCAAGTTGACAAACTCGTTAGCACTTCGGGCAAGATGCTTAACGAAATTTCTCCTGGCTTTACGTTCTGAGTTCAAATTTCACCGAGGTCTTCTCTGCCTTTCATCATTTCGGGTTCGATAAAATAAGTACCAGTTGAGCACTGGGATCAATGCAATCGAATAGCCTCCCACCACCCTGTGTGCCTATAGTAGAAAAGATCCCTGCAATGTCCAGACCTACTGATGGTCTTCGAATTCTCGACTGCCTATCACCACCGGCAAGTATGTTCTTACAACAGTCCTCCACTAACACCTGGTACATTTTTTCTTTCCTTTCTTGTGCCTCGCCCATCCTCTCTTCCCATATCACAGTTTACTTCAATAAGATGAGGTAGACAAGACTACTTTTTCCTTTTATCTGGTGGTGATCGGGGATCGGGATGGCGAACTGATAAAGTAAGGGAATACAGAAAAAAAAAATGATTAAAAAAACATGACTCTAAAAGTATGTCCGAACAAATATGTATGTTGCTTATCTCATGTAATTATTTTAATTTATCCTGTAATGAGTATTGTACTTGCTCGTCAAGAAACAAAAAGTAATGTACAAATACGAACTAATAGTGAGGCTTCAACGTTTTAGGTCGACCTGCTAGAAATAACAGCTAAATTTATCCTCTTAGCTGTCTTTGTCGTCTAAGTGAAAGAAAATTGGATATTATAGATATAGTCTTAAAGCAATTTGATGCTCGTTGCTGGTATGTTTTGATCATCAGTTTACTCACTGAAGGTTAACCTAGGGCTAAATAACAATTTTCGAAGTCATCACTATCATTTCACTCTTGTTACAAAGGATAAAGAAGCCAAGAGCTAATGTGTCTGCAAATACATTTTCTGTCAATGAGATGAGACGGTCATCTTTGGAACGGTTTAATCATAAGCTTGCTGGATCAAAGTTGTGCTGCAACAATAACAGCAACGAAACTTCTCTACGTTTATTCGACCTGGTAGATATAGCAGCCAAATATTCTTCAAATCACGTCCCTTAATCTGTTTTTAAAATAATTGATTAGATAATTAAGAAAAAAAAAGTGTTAAAAAACATTGAAAGCAGGAATATTTTTGGCCTTATGCCTACCCTGCTAAGTTGAAGTTAAAGACCAACAATAGCAACAACAGACGAAAAAGTTCCAGTAGAGGAATTTAGGCAAAATCAACCTCATACACATAGTTAAAATTAAAAGGATATTGCCTTTTTTCTCTATCACTCTTACAGATTAGTTGGGAAAGAAATTACTTTTCATGGCTATTGCTGAAACAAAATGACTGCAATTACAATATTTAAATGCGTCATCAAAGAAGAAACAGTTGAAAATTTCGAATCAACTGTTTAACCCAAAGTGAGTGCGTCTGGTAACCTTAGGATGAAAGGTGTCAGATGCAATCATCCCGTTTATTTATAGTGTATCTAAGAATGCATTTTGCAATGTGTCTCCTAAGACGGTCAAATAATGAAAGTAATGACACGCTGTGAGTTTTAGGCGACTTGCGATTGATTTCATATATCATGTTGTCAAAAGCTTATCTTTTATCCTTTACCTAAAATTAAAGATGAGGAGGGTGATTTTTGGCCATCTTGTGGAATTTAAAACAAAACCTGTTAAAGGATGGATGAATTTGAGAGAGTCATCGATTATCAATTTTTCTGCATATGTACGTTTTATGTATGTTTGTTTAAGATGTGTGCAAAGACTGGATTTTCAGCAGTTTGCGCTACGGAAACCTATTCATCAATGGTTAAGATTCATATGCAGAGGGAGATAACATCCAGCAACGTCGCTGTTCAATACCTATCTCAGAACTTAGTGAGACACATACGTCACTCTGGTCATCTTACTGTATCTTTGAGATACCCCCGTCATTTCGGATGCCTTGTCACAAGTCCAGGACATCAGGGATGAGAAAGCATGGATATTAATCTAGAGCAGCCCTGCCTCACTATAATCCAAGTTCAGAGATAGTTAGGACTAGTACTTCAAACCACAATCAGGCAGAAGAATTTCTGTTGCGACGGTCGGAATAGCACGCCCGTGTACGACAACGAAATGCAGTAGTTTCCCCGAAACGACAGTATAGTATAGGCAGGAATACTCACGAATCTTCTTTCGCCTTCACTGCTGCATCCTCTGTTGTAACGGTCCATCAGAGATGGAGTCATCTTCGAATACGAAGGACGAATACACAACAATACATCCAGGATAAGTTGGCTATGCAAATTGCGTCCTTCACAAATCTCAAGAGGGTTTAAACAGATATTTTGGCATTGACTCGATTCTAATTTATCTCTTAGTAACTGAACTGAAGCCATGCAAGATACCATCTTCCAGGCTTTTTTAGTCGATTATATCGACTCCTATACTTTAGTCTGCAAGGTACTTATCAACATGAGAAATGAAACGTAAAACTGTAAAAGAATGTAACTTGTACTGAACTAAATACCACAAAATATTTTTTTGTAAAACACCAATTCTATTTCTTGCCGATAGACATACACACATGCACACGTGTGCTTATGCATCTGACGGTATTCAGAAATTTCTAATTATCAATGCGGTGAATTAGAACAGTCGTTAGAGTGTAGAAAA
>NC_142933.1:64951573-64956573 GCF_046866305.1 Octopus bimaculoides
AACTATTATAAAATAACCACCATAGGACTGCAAAAATACCTACTCCAGAAGCAAAGAAAACTAATACAAATAGCCACAAAACACGAGCAAAACAAAAAACTGTTTTCAGTATTTAAGGAAGCTGACAAATACAAACAAGAAATCAATCTACCTAACAAATACGAAGAAGAAGAAGAAACAACAAAAGCTATAAAACAAATGAAATCCAAACTGAAACTAGAACAGCAACGGACCATGATAAAACGATGGCAAGAAAAGCCCCTACATGGTAAATACTGGGCTAAACTAAATGCAAAAGAAATAGACAGAGAAAAATCCCAGCAATGGTTGAGAAGCTCAGGACTCAAAGCAGAGACTGAAGGATTTTTAATTGTTGCACAAGACCAAAGCCTCCCCACCAGAAATTACCAAAAACACATAATGAAAAGAAACATAACAAGTAACTGTAGAATATGTGGAGATGGGCAAGAAACAATAAATCATATTATCTCTGGCTGCCCAGTCCTGGCTAAGAAGGAATATATTTACAGACACGACAGAGTTAGGACCTATATACACTGGAAGCTATGCCAACACTATGGAATAACAACAGAAAAAAGATGGTATAAACACACGCTAGAAAAGGTCACAGAAAACGAGAAAGCAACCATACTCTGGGATATGCCAATACGCACATAAAGAGAAATTAAGGCAAATAGGCCAGATATAGTTGTCAAAGATCATGAAGAAAAAAAATGCTTTCTAATTGATGTATCAATACCAGCAGATGACAACGTTTCTCTAAAAGAAATGGAAAAACTTTCAAAATACAAAGACCTGGAAATAGAGATAACTCGAATGTGGAATCTAAAAACAGAAACAATTCCTATCATAGTAGGTGCCTTAGGTATAATAAAAAAATATATTCAGACAAATACATAACAAAAACACCAGAACTTACAAATATATATAACATACAGAAAATTGCACTACTGGGTACTGCACACATTCTACGCAAAACACTTTCAATACAGTAAACATAAGAGCACCACAGCAAACCACAGCACATACCCAAGGCGCACAGAGCTGCGCTCGGTAGTGAAGTGAAAGCACGTTATAAAACTAAAACTACTGAACAATAATAATAATAATAATAATGGTTTCAAATTTTGCCACAAGTGCAGCTATTTTGGGGGAGGGGACTAGTCGATTACATCAACCCCAATGTTTCATTGGTACTTAATTTATAGACCCCGAAAGGGTTAAAGGTAAAGTCGACCTCGGCGAAATTTGAACTCAGAACGTAAACACGGATGAAATACTGAATGCTAACGATTTTGCCGGGTCAGCACTTTAAATATAATGATAATAACAATCCTTTCTACTATAGGAACAAGGCCTGGACTTTGTGGGGAGCGGAATAGTAGCTTACATTGACCCCCAGTACTCGATTGGTACTTAATTTATCAACCCGGAAAAGATGAAAGGCAAAGTCAACCACGGTGGAATTTGAACACAGAACGTAAAGACGGACGAAATGCCGTTAGGCATTTTCCCGGCATGCTTACGATTCTGCCAACTCACCACTTTGAATATAATAATAATAATAATAATAATAATAATAATAATAATAATAATAATAATAATAATAATAATAATAAAGATGATGAAGAGGATGATGGTGATGATGAGGATGATAATGATGAAGATGATGGTGATGATGATCGTCATTGAATTTTTTATACGTAGATAGGAAGAACTATATTCATGAAAATTGATGATGCTAGTGTACAATTAAAAGTAAGGCGGAGAGAAATGATTGCCATATTTATGATGACGATGAACATGATGATGATGATGATAATTATTTTATTCTTTTATTCATTTCAGCCATGCGGTTGAGGTTATGCTGGAGCAACACTGTGAAGCTGATGATAATAATGACGATGATAATGATGATGACGATGACGATGATACGACGACGATGATGAACGTAATAATGATGACGACGACGACGACGACGACGACGATGATGATGATGACGATGATGATGATGATGATGATGATGATGATGATGATGATGATGATGATGTGATTATTGATATTGATTTCTAAAATGGGTTCATGGTCAGACATTTTTCAGTGCTTCAGTCAATCACGTTAACTCTAGTATTTGGCTGATACATATTTTATAGCCCTCAGCAGAAACTAAGCCACAAGTTGATGTCAGACAGATTCGAAATCAAAGCGTTACGAACCTCAGCTAAAAATCGCAAGACTCTTTGTCTGAAAATCTACCAGATTTAGCAAGCATACATGCTATGCTGTTTTGGGGAAACATTCATATAACTGATTTGCTTTTGACTCATCTAAAAATGGAAAATGAAGAGTCAAATGTGACTCTCAGAGTATTGGCAGAGTGAAATGTTGCCTTTCAGTAATTGACAACCCAGTGTTGCAGCATGTATTGTGTTCCTACTATATTTCGTACAGGCGTAGCTGGGTGGTAAGAAGCTTGCTTCCCAACCACACGGTTCCGGGTTCAGTCCTACTGCGTGGCACTTTGGGCAAATGTCTTCTGCTATAGCTTTGGGCCGACCAAAATTTTGTGAGTGGATTTGGTGGACGGAAACTGAAAGAAGCCGTCGTATGTATTTATGTATATACATATATGTGTGTGTATGTAACTTAACGGTTCATCAAAGAGAGACCGATAAAATAAGTACTAAGTACTAAGCGTAAAGAAAACAATAAGTACTGGGGTCGATACATTCTATTGAAAATTCTTCAAAGCGATGCTCCAGCATGGTCAGGTTCTTATGACTGAAAAAGATAAAAGATAAATGATTCGAAATCGTCCAATATAGATAAATAGATGAATAAGAAATAAATAACATATGATGGAAAATATAATCGAAGTAGAGTAACACAGAAAGGACAATATAAGAAACAATACATTATATATTTGTCTGAACATTTGTTGAGCAGAGTGGGGAATAAAGGGAGCAGAGTGGGGAATAAAGGGAGCAGAATGGGGTGGGGGGAATAGTATATTGTATCAGTATGTTTTGTTATGGAGTTTTATATGAGTCTTCTGTTGCATTATTTCTTGTAATGTGTGTGTTGTTTGTGTAGCGCAGGTTGTGTTCTGTTGGGTATCGGCCTTCTATAGCACATGTTGTGGACTTGTTCATTTTATTGGGTATTTACGGTATGGGTTTATTCCTGTATGTTTTTGGAGAAGTGTTGCATAGTAGCGTGTGTAATTCATAAATCAACTATTTTATAGTATTTATGGTTATCAGTCCATCATTCTTTCTCTTTTGGCTGGTCTTGTTATGGGTCCTGGGTCTGTTTTTACAGCGTTTACTTGTTTAACTGGACACCGCTCATGGACATGTGTTGATGTTTCTTTCATAGTTATAATTATTTTTGATGTTTCAGCGAGAGACCGAGAAGAAACAGCAATGTGCATAAATAAATCTTATATAAATATGGATGTATAAGTAATTAAAATTTTAAATTCAAAACTTTTTCTCACAGGCTTGCAGTTCTTGTATAGGAACACTGCAGTGCAAGTGTTTGCATCTTCACTCATATGCAGCTAAGGCGGTACATCTGGGGGAAGCTACTACTTGTTTATACATATATATATATATATATATATATATATATATATATATATATATATATATATATATATATACTCCATACAAGAAAAATCTTTCAGTTTCCTGAGATGGCTCACATCAAGATATAGTTTTCTTCCATTGTTTCATTGTTTTTGCGGATTCTAAATTCCTGCTCCGCGATGGCTTCAGATCTGATCCCTCTTCCGGGCAGCTCCCTGTCACTCAGCAATACTGTTTGGTATTTGCTGCGGTATTCTGTTACGGGTTCGTTTTTAGTGCGTTCATTTTTTTTAACTGAACACCAACCATGGACATTTGTTGATGTTTCTGTCGTAGTTATATTTATTATCGATGTATCGGCGAGAGAACGCGAAGAAACTGCAATGTGCATATATATAGACGTCTTGTATAAATATGGATGTATGTGTAATTAAAATTTTAAATTTTACTCACAGGTTTGCAGTTTTCGTATAGAAATATTGCAGTCCATTTGTTTAGATTTATATGCAAATGTTGCTGGGGCGGTGCATCTAGGGGAAGCTATTTTTTGTATATACATATATATATATATATATATATATATATATATATATATATATATATATATATATATATATATATATATATATACACTCCTCCATACAAGAAAAATCTTTCAATTTCCTGAGATGATTTACATTAAGACACAGTTCTCTTTCATTGTTTTTGCGGATTCTCAATTCCTGCTTCGTGATGGTTTCAGAGTTGATCCATCTTCCCGGCAGTTCGCTGTCACACGTCCATGCAGCTGTTGTTGTTGTTGTTGTTGTTGTTGTTGTTATTATTATTATTATTATTATTATTATTATTGTTATTATTATTATTATTATTATTATTGAGCGAGAGAGCAGCTCATGTCACCAAAGTGACACGGGTACAAATACACAAATCCTAATATACCCGTCATGAATACCTGTCTGATAAAGATACACTAGGCATATGAAGCAGATTGCTTTTAAAGCAATGTAATTAGTTATAAGATAATTTTATGTAATGTATGAGATGAAAAGTCGGCTAATTAAAGGTTTGTTTACATCAGACTACACCAATACTTACATACATCTACACATACACATAACTTTATCGACCAGGCTATTAAATGTTTTATACGCCGCTGGTCACAATGCGCTTCCTCACATTGTTGTAGCTTTTGAATGATACCACCTTGCTAGCTAGGTGAACGTACCACCAGGTTGCCGCAAGGTTACCCCTTTCAAAGCTGAGTGAACTGGACCAGCGTCTTGCTCAAGAACACAACGCATCACTGGTCTGAAAACCGAAACCACGACATTGCCATCGTGATTGTTACACGCTAAACTCGGGGCCACGTGAATAAAATATTTTAGCAGA
>NC_142933.1:64969073-64974073 GCF_046866305.1 Octopus bimaculoides
GAATATGAAAATTTAAAAGTTTAAAAACCTTATAATATATATATATATATATATATATATATATATATATATATATATATATATATATATAAACATAATTAAGGGATCAGCAAATATTTGCTTCACCGTATACCGAAGTTCAGAAATAGCAGCTAAAAAAGCTGAGAATCCCACAGATAGCATCACTTGTAACTCACAAAGGCAAAAACAAGAAGAAAAAAACAATGAAAACTAACCATTCCGAAGGTTAACTGTAGACGCGTTTCTGGATTATGAGTGATAGATACTCAATTTCCTTCATCAATACGGTATTCCAGCAGTAAATTCGACTATGCTAGCAAACTGTGCAAGCATGAACGAGTAACATTCCACACCGACACACATCTGAAAGCATAACCGAATCTACCTCGGTCAGCCAGTCTAACTGTCCTTCCCTCAATAAATTATCCTTTACCCTTTTAATTTGTATATATTCTCAGTTCCGTTAACGGCTTAGCGTTCGGGCGAGTATACTTGGCATTGATGTAGCAACATTTGAAATGTTGTCTAGGTAAATGCAACTGATGAAGACTAATCAGATTTACGTTGTGAAACGTATTTGAAAAGTCTGAAACCTAGGTATTGCATTATCCTTAATCTGGGTTGTTCATTTTCGGATGTTCTTCCTAAGGTAAGACAAGTTTTTCATGTTTTGTTGCACACACGCATTTTTGCCAGTATATACGCAGTGAAGCTATACAATAGCGTCGTTTTTATATCGATTGCTATTCTCCAGCAAATATCGGTACCTTGTTGTACCATTCTTATGAATTTATATATATATATATATATATATATATATATATATATATATATATATATATATATATAATCAAAATAAGCAACAAGGATATCCAGAGGTAATGCAGTACGATTGTTTCATTAAATTCTGTCTTTGTGCAGCTGAGGACTGCTCTGCATTTTTAAATTGATGTAATGATTACATTGTTCAATTAAATGGAGTTGCATGAAACGATCTGGATATCCTTGTTGCTTATTTTGATTTTAATTACTTTACTTTGAAATTGTATGGATAATACCATACTAAATTCTGGTGCCTCAACTTAAGTACCATATTCACCTGGTGTGTGTCCATTCTGTTGTCCGTAAAAAAAATCCGTTTTTTGTGCTTTGTTTATGCTCCCGTTCCTTTTTTTTGTCCACGTTTTTTTGACGTCCTGTACCCGTATATGCATCTATATATACTTGTAGATGTAGGTATGTACATATATGTATGTATATATGCATATGCTCACATATAATTTATAATATATATATATAAGGGAACTATATGATGCTGCATCACTAGAAATAGAAGGCAAAAATACTTCTATGCCACGGAAAAATCACAAAATACATACAAGCATAGTATTTTGTGACTTTTCCATGACACAGAGGTATTTCTGACTTCTGTTTTTAGCGATGCGGGTACTCTTGTAGTACCCCTGTATAATATATATATATATATATATATATATATATATATATATATATATATATATATATATAAGCACTTGTCTTATATACTCTTTCATTTGTTTCAGTGTTTTCACTGCGAGCATGCTGGAGCACCTCTTTTTGTCGAACAAATCGACCCAGAATTTATTCTTTGTAAGCCTAGTGCTTATTCTATCGATCTCTTCGCTGCATATTGTATGTATGTGCATACTTTTCAGCTGTCTCATACAATTTAAAGATTTATGTCAAAATCGGATTTGTCTTCTTTCTACCTTGCGTCGATGCGATCGACGTCACTGATGAATGTATATTGAAATATTATAAATGTGTGTATGTGTGTGTGTTTGTGTGTGTGTGTGTGTGTGTGTGTGTGTGTGTGTGTGCGTGTGTATGCATGTATGTACATATTTGTTTCTGTCATTAGATTGCAGCCATGCTGGAGCACAGCTTTGAAGGACTTTTAGTCGAATGAATCGACTCTAGTACTCATTTTTAAGCCTGGCAGTTATTCTATCACTCCGTTTTTGCAGAACCGCCAAGTTACGGGTACGTAAACACATCCACACCGGTTGTGTAGCAGTGGAAGATTACAAATGCAGATACACACACACACACGCACACACACACACACATACACACACTTACACCTATCTGATGGGCTTTTCTCAGTTTCCGCCTGCAAGATCACATGGTTTGGACTGAACCCGAAACCATGTGGTTGGGAAGCAAACTCCTAATCACAGAGTCACTCCTGTGCGCTTGTTGTTCCTTTACCTGTCTTCGTCTTTTGTTTTCTGTAAATTCGAACTATTGATATATTTGTATATATATAAGAGTAATAATTCTTACATTCTGCACCTTGGAGTATGATGTTTAAAGTCTGTTCCAAGTATTCAGCTACCTGATGTCAGCAACAATATGGAAGTATATGCCACTGGATTTATTTCAGGAATTCTTTTGTTGTCCGTAGGGTTAATAAAAAATATGCGAGAAAGAAAATGGAATTCACGAGACACAATATTCAGAACTTCAACGATCGTTTCCAAGATCGTATCTGTCAAGAGTCACATGAATTCCATTTCTTTGTCTCAAATTATATATAAATCTTGAATCGGATAAATCTTTAAATAGTAATATATAAATATGAGAGTGAAAAGTTCTTTGGGTAGAAAAAGTCTTCACTAGTATTTTTAGCTTTATCTACTTCGAGATTCATGATTCCCCAAAAGAATTCACATGCACGAAGCTTCTAAATTCTCATGCGGTAATGTGTGTGTGTGTGCGCGTGTGTGCGAATGTGTGTGTGTGTGTGTGTG
Organism: Octopus bimaculoides; assembly: GCF_046866305.1. NCBI lineage: Eukaryota > Metazoa > Mollusca > Cephalopoda > Octopoda > Octopodidae > Octopus > Octopus bimaculoides. Next base: position 64,971,887 of record NC_142933.1, read on the forward strand.
TGTTTGTGTGTGCGTGTGTGTGCGTGTGTGTGCGTCCTTCGTGGCTTCCTGTACCTTGCTTTGTGGACAGTCATAGATGCACACCTACACGCACGCATACGCACACACACACACACACACACACACACACTCGTATATATATTTATGTAATGCAAGTGAGAGATATGTACACACACATATACACACACACATACATATATATATATAAGTACTATGGGTAAAAATTATTATTAAAAAATGACAATTTATACCAATGGCCACCAAGTGGCCACCATGCGTAAAAAATGTCCAAGGACTGCAAAATATATCCAAATATAAGAGGAAAGCCACTAAATGGTTTCCTTATTTGCTGGATGTAGATGCCTAATCGTCTAACCAGATCATGGTTAGACGATTTGGCGTCTACTTTCAGCATGTTATATTTGAATATAATTTGCAGCCCTTGGACGTTTTTTTTTTTTTACGCATGGTGGCCATTGGTATAAATTGTTATTTTTTAATGCTAATTCTTACCCTTAGTTCTTTTGTTTTTAAATATCTTAGTTCTCGAGTCGGGTAATTCACTGCTGAATTTTATTCACTACTGATTTATTCTGGCTTCGTGCGGTGGTTGAAGACATTTGAATTAAACAGATAATGTATAATGCTGGAACTCCATACGCACGTGTGTCTTTCGTGGAGATGGTACGTATTCGAGTTCTGTTATTACATGTCCCCAGCGGATTCTGCTGTAGATCCACGGATAATTGTTTGATTATTAATGGTGAAACTTCGAAGAATGGAATTGAGTGATTCTTATATGTCTATTCATAGTGTCTTACACGAGTACATCTACGCATTTTTCGTGGTAAAACAATTTGGCTTCTACATTCAGCTTGTAAGGAAGCCACTTAGTAGCTTTCCTCTTACATTTGAATATATATATATATATATATATATATATATATATATATATATATATATGTGTGTGTGTGTGTGTGTGTGTGTATATATATATATATATATATATATATGTATATATAACGCATATAATCCGTATTCGCTTAATAACAGAAAAGAAAATGTTGAGTTGAAAGTTAAAGTTAATGATTATTTATTAATAAAATGATAGTTTTATTAATAAATAAATAAATATTTATTGTTATTGATAAAAATGATACTTCATACTTCCTACTCAAAGAAATTCCTACTCAAAGAAATTCCTACTCAAAGAAATTCCAACTTTGTCTGATTTTCACATTTTACTTACAATCTTATAATAATGTAATATAAGATAATATAATGTAATGTAATGATAGAATATTAAATTTCCATTCTGATTGAAATGCACTATCATAACGTTCACGTGTGCACCGACAGCAAATCAGAACCCCAGATATCTGTCAGATACCTTTCAGTAGCTATCTAGCAACAGGCGGTCGGAAAATACTTATATTTCCATTCTACAAACTACACAGTCCAAGTGAAATTGAAAGGGAAATCAGAGAAAAGAAATTTATTGATAAATTCTAACCCAAGCTAAATAAACAATAATACTAATACTTAGAGATACCATTTCTACTGCTACGACCACTACCACTAAGAACAGCAGCAATACTAAAGGTACTCATTATGATGATAGCAGGAAAATACTAAGTCAAGAGGAATGTCAGTAAAATTATCTTATTTTGGATTTAAAGTTGTATTACTACCACCACCACCAACAACAACAGCAACAATAATAAGTGAAATGATAATGATGAGAATGGTGATGATGATGATGATGATGGTGATGATGATGATGATGATGATGATGATAATTAAAATGTAAAATCCCTGGGAAATGTTTACAACGTTTCTAAAAATAGTCAACAATTACTGCTTTGGCTAGGGTCAAAATACGGGTCTCTTGACATGTTCAAGAAACCGTGACGCTTAAACCAAACACCAATCAACTTAAATTATTTAGTAAAATTACACAATGATTGGTCAGAATATAGTTTACAAAAATTAACATTCTAGAGCCAATACAAATGTATTTAAGGCACACAGTTTAGCCACTACAATTGTTAATGGCAAAACATAACTGTCACCACTATTACATGAACCTGAAGATTGCATAGTTTAATGCATTAAAGTACTAGTTCAATCAGAATGGGCATTTAATATGCTATCATTTCATTATATTATATTATATTATATCATATT
>NC_142933.1:64979073-64981573 GCF_046866305.1 Octopus bimaculoides
AATTAAGAGGAATAAAAGTCATTATTATGAATTATTAAAAGTATTCAAAGTCATACCGGTTTCGTCAATTACTGTTCACTGGCTCTAAATATGTATGCATATATATATATATATATATATATATATATATATATATATATATATATATATATATATACATATATATATATATATATATATATATATATATATATATATATATATATATATATATATATACTGAGGAAAGAAAACTCCGAATGGCCTGTCCTTGTTTTCTTTGTATCGTCTATCTGGATGTTTTGTCCCTTTCTTGTATCACCTAACTGTCTGGATGTTTTGCGTTCTTGTCCCATTTTGTATTATTTATATATACATATATATAGTGGTGTACGTACGCTTTGTCTCTTATATGTAAGTATACATTGTTCTAAATCTTGTACGACTCTATTTCTGTCTATCAGCCCCTTCATTCCAGTCTTCGTTCTCTCGTTCGCCTTCACTCATGTTTCCTTGCCTACTCTTCTTGCCCACTTTCCCTCCACTTTTCACTTCACGTTATTTCCACACACACCAGCTAAATTCAATTCGCCCTTAGTCGAAAGACATCTGCTGCTATGTCCTGTTATTATTTTTATTTTTATTGTATTTGTGTAACATTGTTCGTTTTTTTCCGTCCTTGTTTTTGTATACATTCCGTGCTTTCTTCCAAGGAATCCAATGCTCTTAGCTTATTTTTTTCTTGGGGCTGGCCAGATTGGAGCAATATCGAAAATAACTAGCCGAAATTGCAAAGATAATCTGGATCTCGACTGATGAAAGAAAACTCCGAATGACCTGTCCTTGTTTTCTTTGTATCGTCTATTTGGAAGTTTTGCGTTCTTGACCCATTTTGTATTATTCATATATATATATATATATATATATATATACATACATACATACACACACACACACATACATACATACATACATACATACATACACACACACACACACACACACACACACACACACACACACACATATATATATATATATATATATATATATATATATATATATATATATATATATATATATATACATATACATATACATACATGCATACATATCAATAAATACATATTCTTTTATTTTTTATTTGTTCCATTCTGCAGCACTTTAGTCGAACAAATCGACACCAGGACTTATTCTTTGTAAGCTTAGTACTTATTTTATCGTTCTCTTATTGCCGAACCGCTAAGTTACGGGTATGTAAACACGCCAACATCGGATGTCAAGCGATGATAAACACAGAGACACAAACAGACACACACACACACACACACACACACACACACACACACACACACACACACACACACACACATATATATATATATATATATATATACGACGAGCTTCTTTCAGTTTCCGTCTACCAATTCCACACACAAGGCTTTGGTCAGCCCGATGCTATAGCAGAAGAGACATTAGACCAATGTGCCACGAGGTGGGACTGAACCCGGAACCATTTTGTTGTTAAGCAAGCTACTTACTATACAGCCACTCCTGCGCCTATATATGTATATAATATATACATATATGCATTTGTGTATATATATATGCATATATATGTGTGTGTGTAAGAAAGAAAGAAAGAAAGAAAGAAGGAAAAGAAAAGAGACTCACATGCACAAAACGTACATGCACACGGACACACATATACACACACACACACGTGCGAAATACTCCGCAGGATGTGCCATAACGTCTTAGCAAAGTATTTTCCATCGCAAGTGCTCGAAACATATTCATGCAATTCGAACTTGTAACACAAGACAATAAGAATGGAAGAACATGTAGAAAGAGTTAATCCCTGATTTACGATTTAAGGGAAACGTGCTATGTTCATGAGAGTTTTTAGCCTTGTTAAGTAACAGTTTGATATGGATCACATAAGACTCTTGTGACTTCGCAGATATGAATTGGCCTCTCCTCAGTACGAGTCCTCATACACCACAGTACTGATACTCCACTCCAACACTTGAAGTTCTTTGATGATGGCTCTCATTGATTTTCCAGATCATCGTCGATAAAGCTTTGAATCTGTGTGGATGATTTGCAGTAATCTTATAGTGTCTGAACATTATGAATGTTTTGTTTTCTCTTTGATGAATTTGAAACATTCCTGCCAGAGGCTTTTAATTTCAACCGAATTCTGTAAACAAAAGATCTTGCAACATTTAAAAAGTTGGTAGTTTCTAAATCTCTGTGGCCTACGCATGTGGTAGCAATGCATGTCTTTTCATTTTTGTTGTCAGTAGGTTATCTGCAATTGGGTATCTGAAAAAAAAACAAAATAAAGACCATTTAATTGGTTAGAAGAAAATAATACACTGATAATTTAGTATCTTCAAATAACTCTTGCATTCTCTAAATTGGAAATATAATGTTTCATAAAAAAAGAAAAAAAAACAGAAACTATTATGGAAATATGAGAGGAATATATGAAAATAAAAAAAAAGGTTAAAATTTA
>NC_142933.1:64986573-65014073 GCF_046866305.1 Octopus bimaculoides
TTTTCTGTTAAATAAATTTTGCTCAGTTTCCAGTTGGATCAAATTAGACAGAGATGACGTTAATGGTCTGTTTTTTATCCTTTGCTAATAATGTCATTTTGCCGTATCAGATAAATCTTTTGTTTTACTTGTCTCAGTTGACTACGGCCATGCTGGGACACCACCTTGAAGAATTTTTAGTCGAATGAATCGATCCCAGTACTTATTATCTTTTTAAAGTGTCGTACTTTTGCTATCGATCTCTTTTGCCGAACCGCTAATTTACGAGGACGTAGACACACCTATACCGGTTGTCAAGCGGTGTTGGGGGGACAAACACACACACACACACATATACGACGGGCTTCTTTCAGTTTCTCTCTACCAAATCCACTCGGACAACATTGGTCGGCCCGAGGCTATAGTAGAAGACACTTGCCCAAGGTACCACGCAGTAGAACTGAAGCCGGAACCATGTAGTTGGGAAGCAAGTTTCTTGCTACACCACCACGCCTGCGCCTATATATTTATATTATAACTACACAAATATTCATGGAAGAAACAACAGACAATTTTTTTTAATACATCTGTATATTCACAACAAATATGAAATCCAAAATGATAAAATATTCGTTTCAAATTTTGGCCAGCAATGTCGGGGGGCCGGGGTGGGAAGTCGATAATATTGACCTCCAATGCTCAACTGATTCTTACTTTATTGACCCCCGAAAGGGATAGAAAGGTAAAGTCGACCTCAGCGGAATTTGAACTCAGAACGAAACGACTGACAAAAGGCCGCTAAGTGCTTTTAGCTGGCGTGCTAACGATTCTGCCAGCACACTGCCTTAGCGATGAAGGGACAAAACGATATATTAGGGATAAGTGTTACGAAGAAGTAAGAAACAGTACTGTTGGTGTTATTGTTTAGTAGCAAGTTAGCTCCGAGGGAACAGATCTATAATCAAAGGCGTTCCAGACTTGATCATCCCATCTATATTTTCAGGCTCAATGCATCTTGGATATAACATTCCTCGAGTTCTTCCATTTATTTTAAAGGCAGTATTTTAAAGGAGATTTAGTTGCTATTTGTTGCACAGAGAGCGACCAGGTAGAAGAAACCTCGTAGGCCGAACGAAATCGTACTCTTGTTGCATCTCTACACATTTATCATTTAAGAGGTTGCACACATGCACGAAATACACACCCAGGTGCGCGCGCGCACATATACACCTCCTCATACACTCACATACACATAAGTGTCATGCACGCACGGATGTAAGTGTGTGTTTATATGTATACCTGCCAAATCTATCTGTACATACGCACATATACATACATGCACACACACATAAACACATGCACACACACATACCCTTACGTGTATACATTTTTGTTTGTTTCTCATTCAATATGGATATTTTTTCTTTTTATAAATATAGGTGTGAACAGGTACAACGGCATATTTGATTAAGTTATCTTGCTTGTGTGGTTGGACTCGGATAAAAAATTGAAAATAAGAAGAAAGAATATAACAACGAACCTTGACAAGTCGATCTGAAAATCGGCAACTCAATATATACTTGTCTTGAACATGAATGAATGGAAGATAAATAAAGTCACACAAAATAACTAAACAACAACAACAACAACAAAAGCCACGACAGCGACAACAACGTGACCATATATTTCCTTTTTTTTTTACTTCGTCTTTTTTTCTTTTTTTTTTTTGGCTTCTCAAATTAAAGATAAACCCAGCAATAAGTATAATTGGAGATTCATAAAAAGAAAAAATTAAAGGCAATGAAATAAAATAAATGCCCCCCCCACCCCAAATATTTGACTGACAATTTCATCCTCCACTCGAAAGAATAAAGCATTCTCGAAGAAAATACAACTTAATATCACTTTAAGTAGAGTTACACACGCACGCGCACTCACACACACACACACACACACACACACACACGTATACACACACAATCATAGATAAATAGATGCCTGATTACACACAAATATACACAGGCACACGTATTCACAAACAAACGTACACGTAATATTACGAAAGAAATTCATGTCCTTTTTGCCTGACGATCCATGTAGCTTGAAACTCGAGTCACGGGAAAAGAATTCAATTTAAAGTGTGTGTATATGTGTATGTGTGTGTGTGTATGTACGTGTGTGTGTGTGTGTGTGTGCGTGTGTGTGTGTGTGTGTGTGTGTGTGTGATATGCATGCACATACACGAATACACAAGCACGCACATATATGTACTCGTGCAGAGCTTACTATTCACTCCATCACCCCTCCGACTTTCTCACCTCAATATGTGCGTTTAGCCGTCATGCGAGACCGAGATGAATTGCGTTATTTCGTTCATAATAATAATTTTTCTCACTTAGGCTCGAGACCAGAAACTTGGGAGAAAATTTAGTCCATTCAATCGACTACAACTCTTGAATAGTACAGTATTTGAACGTCGTGTTTATTGCTGTAAAAATATTTATTGTACCCACATTGTACCCACATATTTTATGTACTACTTACCTTGTTTGTATGATTACAGGTAAGTTCACCACAGGGAAAGTTCATCAATTCACCGCCATCAATTCACCCTGAAGAAATTTCCCCGTGAGGAATGTTCAACTCAAGGGAAGTTTACCAAGAAAATATATCCATCGTATCTCACCATTAATAGTTAAAAAATATTTTATTGGGGGGAAAAACGGTGAATTGATAACGTAGTACTTTCCCTGCGGTGAATTGATGACGGTGAACTTACCGGACATGTGTTTGTAGAACCAAACGTTAGCTTGCCCTTGAATGAGATCTGAGTACTATTCTCCACAATCACATGCGGAGAACGAACTACATTTCTAATATCATCCAGTAAGATATTTGTCAATAAGAGTATATGGTTGTGCTAAGTCCACACAGATTTGCATCCCCAGTATGGAAACCCCGTCTTGTCCGGAGTAACGATCTACTAAGAGAACTTCAGAGACTTGAAACCAGACCGTCAGTCATCATATCTTGATTGCATTGAGTATCACCGCACTAATGTTTCGATATCTACTAGCTGACTTGGTAGAATCCTTCCAATAACAACTCCAACTTTGGCCACCATTTTGAATTGGATACATCTAATATATTTAGACACGCTTATAAAAAAAACTAAAAGGCAACAACAGCTTATGAGTTTTGGAAACATTTTTCTATATCCAGAATTGTCGAAACATGTCGCTTGTTAACTGTCAGGACACCAAATCCTTAAAAGATTCCATGCTTCCCGAAATTCGCCAAACACCACTCCTGATGTGACCATGCAACTCCTCCTCTTTATGGTTCATTTAATGTTTACTTTTCTGTTTTTTTGAGTGCTGTCTTATGCATAATGTGTCATGTCTCGGTGCCTTTTTTACACAGTTTAATGCTGTTTCCCATCTCCTTGTTTATCCTTTATCAACGAGGTATAATGTACCTAATCATCATATACAGCCAACCTGGGTTCGTTCTACTTTTCTTTCTATTGCTTCTACCTTCTGGCTTTCTGTCTTTTTTTCTATCTTTCTATCTTTCTTTTCAAGATCTATAGGACTTCATTTTCCATTAGCGTTACTTCTATACACAACTTATTACAACACGACCTAATAGAAGTAAGGGATTTGTTTGTATACTCTTTACTTTTTTCTTGTTTCAGTCATTTGACTGCGACCATGCTGGAGCACCACCTTTAGTCGAGCAAATCGACCCCAGGACTTATTCTTTGTAAGTTTAGTACTTATTATATCGGTCTCGTTTGCCGAACCGCTAGATTACGGAGACGTAAACACACCACCATCGATTGTCAAGCGATGCTGGGGAGATAAACACAGATACACAAACATATACACACACATACACACACACATACACACACACGCACACACACACACGCACACACACACACACACACACACACACATATATATATATATATACACATATATACGACGGGCTTCTTTCAGTTTCCGTCTACCAAAACCACTCACACTGTGTGTGTGTGTGTGTGTGTGTGTGTGTGTGCGCGTGCACACACATATACGTGTGTATTTGTGTGTGTATATGTATATATATATATATATATATATATATATATATATATATATATATATATGTATGTATGTATATGCACACAAATGTGTGTATACGTATATGTGTATTTTTGCTTGTTTCAGTCATTAGACCGCGGTCATGCTGGGGGTACCGCCTTGAATGCTGGGGTACATACATACATACATACATACATACATACATACATACATACATATGCATACACATGTATATGCGTACATGTACGATGTACGTGTGTGAGTGTGTGCGTATGATTTTCCTCTCAGAAAGAAGAACCGTACATGGCACGCTAGATGTAAGTTCTTTCCGTGCCATACCAACTTACTCCAATATTACGAAGTTCATTAACACTTTCCTTTCGTTTGTCTTTCTTTTTGTTTTTTCATGATTGTCTTGTTTTGCTTGTTTCTTTTCTTTTGCACGTAGATACCATCACTAGTTTTCACGTGCTCTAAGTTTTTTTCTCCATTTTTTATAAATAATTGACTGACAATGAGGAAAAAAATATATGTTACCATCAGGATATCCAATTATCCATTACAGTGTTAAAACATATATAAATGTACGCACACACGCACACACTGCAACAAATATGCACACATATACAGGCAAACATATATGCGTGCAGACATACACCAACACATAAAAATGAATGTGGGTATGTTTGTGTACACATATGTGTGTATGTAAGATATACACACGTCTCTCTATATATATACACAGACACACAGACACACACACACATATACATATATATGTAGAGAGAGAAAGATATATATATATACACACACACACACACACACACACACACATACATATATATATATATATATATATATATATATATGTATGTGTGTATATATATATATATATATATATATATATATATATATATATGTATGTATATATATACACAAATATATGTACACACTCACACACACACACACATATATATATTGCGATATTTCTAGACTATCGGATGTTGTCATACAACGCTAGCCACAATGTTCTTTGTCCCAATATTGTAGCTTTCGACTGAGGCCACTCCGCTGACTATGCAGGCAGGCCGCCACTCTTCCTTCAGTCTGTAGCTTTACCCATTTGCAGAGTAGACTGAAGTAATATGAAATGAAGCATCTTGCCCAAGAACACAACGCACCATCGATCAGGTAATCGAAACCACGATCGCAAGATCAAGAGTGCAACACCCTAACCACTAGGCCACGTGCCTATACTATAATAATTCCTTCTACTTTTGGTACAAGGCCAGCAATTTTGTGAGGGAAAATCAATTATTTCGAACCAGTACTCTACTGGTGATTTATTATATCGAACCTAGAGAATATTGTCAGAAGTAATACCACAAATAGTTCTTGCGGCTCTCTAATGATTCTGTTTTCAACATTTTAATAACAATTTTCTCTCTAATGCAGTGAGTTGCCAGAACTGCTAGCACAACCCGCAATATGCTTAGCGGCATTTCGTCCATTCTGAATTAAATTCCTCCGAGGTCGACTTTGCCTTTCATCCGTTTCACGTCGATAAAATAAGTACCAGTTGATTACTGGGATCCATGTAATAAACTTGCCTCCATCAGCAAAATTGTTGGCGTTGTACCAAAATTTGTGTCAAAATTTCAAACCAATAACAATTGTCTTTAATTTAGGTAAAATTCCAGCAATTTGGGAGTAGGGGGTTATTCGAATGTGTCGAGCTCGGTACTTAACTGTTGCTTTATTTTTTTGACCTCGAAAGGATGAAAGGCAAAGCTGACTTTAGCAGGATTTGAACCTAGAATTTAAAAAGCCAGAAAAGAAAAGAGACTTCTGAGCTACACAAAGGAAACAAAAAACATTTTTTCTGACACTGTAAGGGTTACTGTTTTCGATGTTACTCTCACACAAGCGACGGGATGAGGGATCATTGCAGGGACATATAGAAAAAGTTGTTGAAATTTATAAAGAATTCAAATGAAATGACAAATAAATACATATTTGATAATGTCCCAACAAGATGATCGCCAATGAAAATAAATGAAGGAATCCCAGATACCAGATTATTCTGCCTAACCAGAGCTAAGTGTCTTTTCCAAAAGTTTCCCGCTGCCTACTACCGCACACAGATGGTATGTGTATCCATTCGGGTCATGCTTCGGAGTTTCACTGCCCTCTTAACAAAATTTGATTTCAAATCCGATTGGAGGATGAAGCCTTGACGGAAAAAATATCTCTAACGTTAAACACGCAACTTTTTAGTCATAGCAATCGGAGGTAGCCCTTTTCTGACAAAAGGTGGCGGAGCAATCTTTACAATAGGCTTGACCTACTTGCGACAACAGATATACGTCATAACTCTACAAGTCAACAATTCTCGGACGCTGAGAGGTTCTAGGACAAGTCAACATTGCCAAGCCAGGGATTTCTGGAAGTTATCTATGATCTCTTTTGGTGAAACACAAATTAGAAAATATGAAAAGAAAAGAAGAAAGACTACTGAACTGCCACAAACCGATGAGAGCAACACAACAGAACCCATCGTATATAAAACTTATGATATCTCACAAAAGAACGAAAGCAACAACAGAAAAAACGATACAGTAAATGAACTCTCAAGCACAATGAATTTATTACAGAAGCCACTACGCAGAAACAAACAAGGCATTACAGTAAATCAAAAACAAGAAGGTAATACAACTAAAATCTCAAAAGATGTTGCAGACCATAGAAACTTCCATTGAAACATTCAACCAAGTACACAGCAACGAAAAAAAGACCTACAACACCATACTTAACAACAAGCAGAATAAAAACTTATGTCACAACAGAGTAACCAGAATTAACATTGATAAATAATAAAGAAACTTAGATGCATAATAAAGAAACTAGAACAGAAAATATTAAAATCGATGAAGACAGATTAATATAAACACTTCCCCAAGTTGTATATGAATACGAAGCTCTATTAATGAAAAAAAAAAAATGAAGCATAGTTCTTTAAGAAATTCTGTTATCGAAAACAAACTGTCAGAATATCAACAGACTGAAGAATTTGCTCTGTTAAGTAACGGCAGAAGTATCAAGGGTAACTCAGGCTTGATTGTTACAGAGTCAGGTGCCTCTTTTGTCAAACATAAAAAGTAGAAAGAAAAAATATTGCAAGCTTGGCTGTGTGATTAAGATCACTTTGCAACCACATGGTTTGGGGTTCAGTTCCACTGCACGCCACCTTCGGTAAGTGATTTCTACTAAAGCTCAGATCCGCCCGTGTCATGTAAGTGAATTTGCTAGATGGAAACTATATGGAAATTCGTCGTATATATCGCTTCAAATTTTGCCACAAGGACAGCAATTTTTGTTAGGGGTGGATTAAATCGATTACATCGACTCCAGTGCTTAACTGGAACTAATTTTATCGACCCCGAAAGGATGAAAGGCAAAATCGACCTCAGCAGAATATGAAGGCAGAACTCAATGAATCGGAAGAAATGCTATAACGATTTTGCCAGCTTGCTGCCTTACTCGTCGTTGCTGCATTTGTTGAGAATATAAACAGTCTGCTTGTTTCTCTGGAGACTGTCAAAATGGTGTAGACACATCTGAAAATCGATTAAGGTTGTTCATAATTTTTTTCAGTCTATAGAGAAATGGCTATAATTTGCCCTGTTTACAATTATACCATATGTTACATATTTATTATATCATACCTTGATACTGTGTGGACTAAGATCCCCGTTGACAAACCGCTGGTATTTATAGAGTGTTAAACACTTTCAGCATGCAAATTAGGGACTCCATAGAATTGCTGCTGCATTTGTTGAATATATAAACAGTTTGGCTAGTTGTTTCTTTGGAGGCTGTCAGAATGGTGTGGACACCTCTGATGAGAACCCAATAAGGTTCGAAAATCGATTAAGGTTATTCATTTTTTTTCTCAGAGAGATGCCCTGTTTATAATTATACCATATATTACATGTAATACATATATATGTGTGTGTACACCATGTTTAGTCAAAATATTTTTTCGGATTTTCACTGATTTTTTGTAACTTGTCTTTTCCATGTTATATCATTAATTTACAACTTTGACAATGAGTGACGAAAAAATTACAATTAGATCCATTTTCGCTATTGTGTGAAAAGGACTGTGTGCAAAGGTAGCGGCAAAAGAAATTAATGATATGGAAGGCCCGGGAACGTGTAACACAAAATCTAGTTCAGACATTTCAAGGAAGATGACACCAGCCTCAAAAACAAATAAAGGCCAGAGAAAATTTCTACTGTGAAAGATGAGGCCATGTTAGAAATGTTTGAATAACTGCCAAGCACAAGCACTAGAATATTGTCGGCAGAACTTGGTCCTTTCCAAAACACCACCAATCGGCACCTCTATAAGCTCGGTCTGATGAAAAGATGCTGTCGAGAAGCTCGTTTTGAACTGACAATTGACCACTGGGTGAACATTTGCAAACAACTGGCAAATCCTTGAGATGGCCGCCTTCATATTATACAACTGTGTATGTGCATATATAAATATATATATATATATATATATATATATATATATATATATATATATATATATATATATATATATATATATATATATATATATATATATATATTATTCATTTAAAATGAATTTTAAATGAATAATACATAGTCTATTGACTGTTTTTTTACTCTCGCTAGACCACTGGTGGTAAATGAAATTTCTAAAAAAATTTTTTTTGCTACCCTATAATTTTAATGATATATATATATATATATATATATATATATATATATATATATATGTTGTTGTACTTGGGGATGGTCATATTGCCAGTTTAGCCAATAAAGACACACGCACTGTATATTTGGTGTTAATTTTTTTTTTTTTTTTTTTTTTCAGCTTTATATTACATTAATCTTAATCTTAATCTTATTTCGGCCAGAGTTCTTTCGTCACACTTCTGTGACCTCATCAGTGGTCCTTTGTTTCCTTCTTTCTTATGTGTGTCTCACCTTGCTAACTATCAGCCATTTTGTATACAAGCCCTGCTTTCCCGGGAATTACCGGGTTCGTCAGCTAGTATATATATATATATATATATATATATATATATATATATATATATATATATATATATATATATATATATATATATATATATAGATAGATAAATAGATAGATAGATAGATAGATAGATAGATAGATAGATAGATAGATAGATAGATAGATAGATATAACCTGTCACACAGGCTATCGACTCTGCAACATGTCCCTTGCTTTCACGAGTTTGCTTTGAAGAGAAATAGAACTGTTTTGTTTTATTTTATTTTCCATTTCATTGGGTATGTCTCCATTTTTTTTCAACTAATTCTAAGGATAATTTCAGTTTAATGATCTTTTTCAACATACTATATTCTACATATGTGAAACACAACTGCGTGTATGTGTATATCTATGCGTGTATGTGGGAGAGAGAGAGGGGGAGCTTGCATAAGAGATGAAATTATATTCATGCATACAAACATATACTCACAAACGCGCGCGAGCACAGACTGACAGACACACACACACAAACACACACACATGTATATATAGAGCACAGCTAAAATTGAGTCTCATGACATAATGTAATAAGCATATACAATAAGGCATATACAATATGTAATAGGCATATACGATAAGCGCTCAGGTTGGCTTACCACTTAAAACTCCGATTTGAACAGCGACAAAAACAAAAGATGATGTTGTAGATGCCTAGCGATGAATGAGTGGCTTATCATTGAGCGGTAGATATATACTTGAAAGAGAAAATGAACAGGCAAACAATTGGTATTAATTTAGAGCATGGAACTTCTAATTTAAGCATAATTGTAGAGTTTTTAGGATAGAATTAGAGTAGAATGTATCATATAAATAAAGGAGTAAGAAGGTACGCAAATCGTTTCTTCGAGATGCTTCTAGAATTGCTGTGGACTACTCCGTCTTCAGAGAGAAAGAACTAAGGGAGATCATTAGTAGAGGATATAAGTAGTTAGCCTTTACATTGTCTTTAACATATCTATCTATCTATCTGTATAGATATTTATCTGTGTGTGTGTGTGTGTGTGTTTCCCTTCTTTGGACTTTCCTATGTTTCCGACGAAGAGCTCCGCTCGAAACGTCAGATTCTCTTTCTTTCCTTTCCCGAGCGTCCAATAACACAATATCTGTATCACGTCCTTGCGTTGTTTTTGTTGTTTTTTTTGTCGTTTTTCTTTTTTGAACTCACTATATATATATATATATATATATATATATATATATATATATATATATATATATATATATATATATATATATATATGTATGTATATATATATATATATATATATATATATATATATATATATATATATATATATATATATATATATATATATACATATATATATATATATATATATATATATATATGTATATATATATATATATATATATATATATATATATATATATATATATATATATATATATACATATACATATACATATACATATAGTGTTACAAGCGCACATATATGTATACAAGTACGTACACACGTATTTATGGTTTATGCCTGCGTGCGTGCGTGTGTGTGTGTGCATTACTATACGTTTGCTTATACATAGTTATGACTATGTAGCTACCGATATATACCATCTGATACACAATCAAATGCAAACATAGTTAGGTAAACATTCCAAAAGACATACCATCACACCATTGTTTGATTCTGATAACTAGACTGGGTGAAATTTTATTCCATGTATAACATCACACGGAAATTAGTAGATGAAAGTGTAATATAGATTAAAACATATATCAAATATGCCTACATTCATATCCTCCGACATACGACACACACATACACATATACAGACATATATACATACATACATACATACATACATACATACATTCATGCATATATGTGTGGGGTAGGGATTTGGTGTGTGTATTTGTGTGTGTGAGACAGAAGTGCTCTATGTATTATACAAAACCGCGAACAACGACAATGAGGTTGTTCAGCTGCACCCGTGTGAACTTATTCACAATATAACCCTGTACACGCTATTCAGGTGTTATATGTGTGTATATGTATGTATGTATGTATGTATGTATGTATGTATGTATGTATGTATGTATGTGTATGTGCGCGTCCATATACATATGTATATGTGCGTGAATATAAATATATATCCGTGTTATGTCTCAAGCTACTGCTATCTAGCACCTTCGGATGGTCTCCACTCAACCGCTACACAACTGCTACTCGACTGCTACTCGACTGCTACTCAACACCTCTACCACGGCCAGACTACCTCTATTTATATGTCTTGGGAGATCCTACTTCTTCGCCTGGGGGCGTTGACATAACAATCCGATGTGTGCGAGAGAAGCAGCATTTAGACTAAAATAGTTACATGTATATCATTGCGAAAGGCAAATTAACCGCGATATTCGTCCTGGCACTGCGTTTAAAAACACGAATATTTCAATAACAAAGGTGCATTACCCAATAGCGATGGTGTGGAAGATGATATTCATTCCTAACTCTCTGTACTTTTTAGGCCTGGCACTTATTCAATCGTCAAGTTACAGGGACACTGATTGCCATGCGTGGGTAGGGGACAAATACAAACGCACATAAATATGTGTATGTATGTATCACACACACACACACACACACGCACGCACACACACACACACACACACACACACACACACACACACACACACACACACACACATACACATGTAACGGGTTTCCTCACTATTTCTGTCTAACAAATTCACTCTTCACTCCCAGGGATATTTGAATTGCTATTTGTACTTATCAGAGAGACTGATTTTGTCACTCTAGGAAAATAATGAAGATCTGAAATTAAGAACTGAACTTTTCTCAGCTTTTAAACATGCTCCAAGTCAAAAATCGTTAACCTTTCGCAGCCATTTTGCTGCAGGAGTAGCTGTATAGTAAGTAGCTTGCTTACCAAATACATGGTTCTAGGTTCAGTCCAATTGCGTGGCACCTTAGACTATTATCTTCTACTACAGCCTCGGGCCGACCAAAGTCTTGTGAGTGGATTTGGTAGACGGAAATTGAAAGAAGCCCGTCGTATATATATATATATATATATATATGTGTGTGTGTGTGTGTGTGTGTTTGTGTGTCTGTGTTTGTCCCTACCATCATCGCTTGACAACGGTGTTGGTGTGTTTATGTCCCGTAACTTAGCGGTTCGGCATCAGGGAACGATAGTACTAGGCTTACAAAGAATATGTCCTAGGGTAGATTTATTCCACTAAAAATGTTGTGCTCCAGCATGACCGCAGTCAAATGACTGAAACAAATAAAAGAATAAAGGAATATTTATATATATTAATATTTACCAAAACCAACACTTCCCATAACTTACCAGTTCGACCAAAAACCGATAGAATAAGTATTAAGATTAAAAAAGTAAGTTCTGTGGAGGCTTCGTTCGACTAAAATATCTTCAAGGCGGTTGCGTGCTACTGCATAATCGCAATGTTATAACTGAAGAAAGATATATACGTATGTGTGTGCGTGTGTGTGTGTGTTTGTATATATATATTATTGACGTCATAAAAACACGTATTTTTGTATTTTCAAAACTGGTTTCGACCTTTTCTATCCAAAGACATTTTTTAAGCCAGTATTTACACACTGGGTAAAATGCTTAGCGGTGTTTCGTCTGCCGTTACGTTCTGAATTCAAATTCCGCCGAGGTCGACTTTGCCATTCAACCTTTCGGGGTCGATAAATTAAGTACCTGTTACGCACTGAGGTTGATGTAATCGATTTAATCTCTTTGTCTCTCCTTGTTTGTCTCCTCTATGTTTAGACCCTTGTGGGCAATAAAGAAATAAGAAACGTTAGCACGCAGAGAGAAATGCTTAGCAGTATTTCGTCTGTCTGTTCTGAGTTCAAATTACGCCGAGATCGACTTTGCCTTTCATCCTTTCGGGATCGATAGATTAAGTACCAGTTGCGTACTGGGGTCGATGTAATAGACTAGCCCTTTCCCTCCAAATTTCGGGCCTTGTGCTTAGAGTAGAAAATAATATTTACACGCTATTATCTACAACATTTTCGGCTTCGAGAGCCAATGTTCCAAAAAATAAAAACACATACATATATATGTATGTATATATTTCCATCTAGAATAGGTGCCCAGTACTGTAACAGCTTGTGCCTCAAAGGTTCAAATCTATTCAAAATTTTGTCAAACAGCCTCAGAAATTTGCAATGTGTAGATGTTAAGGTCATCATAGAATGTTTGAACAAATCTTTGTCTGTGTTTGAATAAATCCACATCACAACAGTAGGCAGAAACAACAGCTCAGTCCAACGTACTACTTCACCAAAAACAACACAGAAAGGAAACCAAATCACACTGAAAGGTGGTGCCCAACATGAATTTAGCATCTGGCTGGAACGAGTAACACAATAAAACAAAAACAAACAAAAATAGGAATGTGTGCGTGTTTTATGTAAGCACACACACACACACACACACACACACACACACACACACACACACACACACACACACACACATACACATACATACATTGCAAAGTATATATATATGTATATGTATATATATATATATATATATATATATATATATTTATCTGTCTATAAATACTTATGAAAACATATTCCTATTTATGTATGATTGTATGAGTGCGCGCGTGCTTGTATATATATATATATATATATATATATATATATATATATATATATATATATGCATATAATATATATATATATATATATATATATATATATATATATATATATATATATATATATATATATATATATATATATATGTATGTATATATATATAAATATATATCTATACATACACTTTGCAATGTATGTTTGTATGCATGTGTGTGCGTGCGTGTGTGTGTGTGTGTGTGTGTGTGTGTGTATGTGTGTGTGTACATATACAGGCATAGATAGTACCGAAAAATCAATAAGATGTCGATCAATGATCATGTTTAAATATGATGAAGAATCTGATAATAACAGCGACTGGCAAATATGTGTTGTTTCATGTGGTTTGTCACATGTCAGCGACCGCAAATCTAATCTACTGTCGCATTGACAATACAACGATGGCGTCTCTATATGGCTGACTGACGTACTAGAACCAAAAGCCAAATCTCACAAAAATTACCATGTCCATCAGAAATATACAATATCGCAATATTGCGCTTGGGTGATGTAGTTCTGGATATATTTAATCTGTAAAAAATACTATGAGAACGGTTTGAATTCTATAATCATAATTCTGTTGGATTAGCGCTGTCTTATGGCCATCGGAAAACAGCAACCACAACAACACTCATATTACTGTTTTTGTTATTTTATTTCTTTTTGTTGTATATGTATGTATGTGTATATATATATCACCAGCCGAAATTGCAAAGATAATCTGGATCTCGACTGAAGAGAGAAAACTGTGAATGACATGTCTCTGTTTTCTTTGTAACGCCCATCTTTATGTTTTGTCCCTTTCTTGTATCACCTAACTGTCTGGATATTTTTGCGTTCTTGTCCCATTCTGTATAATATATATATATATATATATATATATATATATATATATATATATATATATATATATATAGGAAGAATTCAAAACGGAGGTAGAAAAAATATGTAGGGGTTAACAGTTAAACACACACAAATACATACACACACGCATGCATACACACACACACATGTACACACACACATGTACGCACACATATATACGTATATACATATATATATTTATATAATATATATATATATATATATATATATATATATATATATATATATATATATATAATACAAAGAATATATATACATGTATACACACATATATGTACATACTTACATCTACATGTGTATATATATATGCATATCAGGGTACAGGACGTTAGAACAATGAACTACAGACAACGGAACGAACACCTAGGAAAACGGAAAGCCACTTGGAATATTCCTTCATCAGCTGTCTCTATTCTAACCTGACGTTTCGAAGATAAGACAGAACGTACTCTAGAATAGTCTCTTCCTGAGTAGTGGAACAACCCACTACACAGAGGATTCCAAGGTGGCAAACACAAATCAAGACAGGAAAAATTGGACAGTGAAAACAACATTCAAAAGCCGTACGGCCAAACGCGAATCTGAGGTAGAACGCTAGTAGTTCGTCTTGCCTTCACAGCGGCTGGAGTGAAAAGAAAGCTGACCACAGGTCACACGAGAGCAGAGAGGATGGTGGAGGGAGGAAGTGGAACAAGGAGGAAGGGATAGAAGGGTATAGCAGTGAAGTAGAGGCCAGGACAGAGGGATAGATAGAAATATAGAGGAAGACAGATAGATAAATAGATAGATAGAAAGATAGATAGATAGATAGATAGACAGATAAATAGATAGATAGATAGAAAGATAGAGTCACATCAGAATAATAAAGTAGACTTACTTGCAAAAAAGGACGTGTGCGTTCAATAATGTAATAATACAAAGAATATATATACATGTATACACACATATATGTACATACTTACATCTACATGTGTATATATATGCATATCAGGGTATAGGACGTTAGAACAATGAACTACAGACAACGGAACGAATATATATATATATATATATATATATATATATATATATATATATATATATATATATATATATATACATATACATATTTCGGATGAAAGGACAAACGAAATATAATGGCACTCAATGCATTTAGTAGATGTTAGATATATAACAATTTGTTTCAGTTTCATGCAACTGATGGTTACAGCTTCGCGAAACGAACCTAACTCATTCAATTCGCAGAATCGAATTGGGTAGCTGTTGGTCAACGAAGGTCAGTTGATGTCATCAATGTGGTACTGACATCAGTTAACGTTCAGAATTCCTAGGACTACGTACTGGGATGAGATGTTGGCGATACACTTACGTGGCCAACGGCTTCGGTTTGCTTGCGATAGCAGTTTACTGATGTTTGTGTGTGTATGTGTGTGTGTGTGTGTGTGTGTGTGTATGTGTGTGTGTGTGATGTGTGTGCGTGTGTATGTGTGCGTGTCAGTGTTTGCGTGCGTGTGTATCTACTTGTGCGCGCGTTCTACGAGCCTGTTGGGTTTGATTTGCGTAGTTGCATGGAGTCGAATCAAACTGTTATATATATATTCAGAGACAACTTCGATTAACGAAGGCGCTATACATGTGTGTGTGTGTGTGTGTGTGTGTGTGTGTGTGTGTGTGTGTGTGTGTGTGTGAGTGTGTGTGTGTGTGTGCGCGTGTGTGTGTGTGTGTGGATACATTTACATATATGTCAATGAGTGTATATATGGACGGACACACACATATATTATAGCGCTATTGTTAATCGAAGTTGACTCTGAATCGGTGCAGTATATGTAGGACTGTGCAAGATTTTGAGAAAGATTGGCAGTTGATAGGCGTGCAAGTATTTTCTGTCTGTGCTACAAATATTTTTCCAAGGGAAAAGCCCGCCGACATGGGTTGATACAACCTGGTTTTTGTGTTCTTACAGACGTTCCTGTCAGAGCGCAAAAAACGGGAACAGCTGTAGCGAAGCATCTCTCCTAACAGCGAAATAGTTCTGTCAGCCCATCGTCCTGTATTGTTACTTTTCTATCGATCCAAAAAGGATGAAAACTAAAACTGAACCCAGCAGGATTTGAACTCAGAGGGGAAAAAAACACTGGACAGAAAACGTTTTACCCAGAGCGCTAACAGCTCTGCTAATTAACCATCTAATTGCAACTGTGTAAGTTATCGGTTGTTGCCAGAGATGACCACCGGGAAGATGATGTTATGATGATGATAAGGAGGACAATGAAGACGACGACGAGGACGACGGCCACCACCACCACCATCACCACAAGCACAACAACCGCCACCACCACCACCACCACAATCACCAGTATCACCACTTTCGTCACCATCTCCACCACCATCAACACCACCATTACCACCACAAGCAACCACCGCCACCGTCCCTCCCCACCAAAACCGTCACCACAGTGATGATAGTGCTCATGATGGCGCTGCTAATGTGTCGTGGCTGTTGCCCTTGCCTCGGATCATCGTCATCATCATTATCATCATCATCATCATCATCATCATCTTCTTCTTCTTCTTCTTTTTATTCTTCTTCTTCTTCTTCTTCTTCTTCTTTTTCTTCTTCTTCTTCTTCTTCTTCTTCTTCTTCTTCTTCTTCTTCTTGATGAAGGAAGAGAACCGTTAACGTCGTAGAAGGAACAGAACTGTTAATGGCGACATTGTTAACGACGACTATCTCAACAATGACAATGACGATGATGACGATGTTGGTAATGGTGATAATATGATGATGATGATGATGATGACACCGTCGATGAGAACAATGGCAACAACGAATGCAACAGTAATTATGATGAAAACAGTGATGGTGACGACGACGGCGATGCAGATAAAGACAATCGTTATGACGATAATGATGATCATAATGATTACGATTATGATGTCTTGTTATTGCTGTTTATTTTTCCGTCTTTTGAAGTCATTCCTAATTATAAGTGAATAAAACGATGTGTTTTCCTCCCTATTTACCATTATTACTCACCACGCGTTTATACACACACACACACGCCCAGACACATACCTACATACCTATATAAATACATATGTTCTTTTATTCTTATATTTTTCCAGTTGCTTCTGTCACTGGCCCGGGGCCATGCTGGGGCACCGCCTTGTAAGTTCTAGTCTATTAAATCCACCCTAATGTATATTTTCAAGTCTAGTACGAATTCTGTTCTCCCCTTTTTACCGAAATTTTCGTTGACTCGTAATCAAACGCAAACACACATAGACACCGACGTACACAGCCAGACTGACAGACACACACACACACGCACACATCTATCTATCGATCTATCTATTTATCTATTTATCTATCTATCTCTATCTGTCTCTTTATCCATCTATCTACCTATCTACCTACCTATCTATCTATCTATCTATCTATCTATCTATCTATCTATCTATCTATCTATCTATCTATCCCTCTATCTCTCTTTCTCTATCTGTCTATCTATCCATCTATCTACCCATCTATCTATCTATCTATCTATCTATCTATCTATCTATCTATCTATCTATCTATCTATATGTATATATACAACACATGCCTCCGCAAAGTCTGTTAAATACATGCATAAGACCGTGATCGGCCCAAACCATTTGCCCAGCATGCCATGCAAGTATCACTGAACTCGAAGCCACGTAGTTGCAAAGCCAATTACTTGACCTCACGGTCATTCCTGTTTTGCATCAAAGAATTTCGGCCATACTAGGACGACAGCTTCAATGGTGTTTAGGCCTTCGCAAAATGCCTAGTAATTGGAATATAAATTAATACTGAATTTATCGATCTGTATATATTATATGCTAGTTTTCTTTTGACGTAAATGGATGCAACACCGTTTCAGAGCAATGTGCTCAAATGATGCATATACACTTGCACAAGCACAAGTACATACACATACACACCCGCATACACACATATACGCATGGGGGTGGCAATGTTCAAGACTAAGGGTGCCTATCCGGTAAAGGGATTATGTATTCTTAATTTCTTTTATTCTTTTACTTGGTTAAGTCATTTGACTGCGGTCGTGCTGTATGTGTGTACATAGTTACATTCATAAATATGTGTATATAGTCCGATTTACAAATATGCATCACTGGACTTTCAACATATATACACACATGCACACTCCTTCCCAAACTCTCATGATCAGTTTTAATTAAAAAAACAAACAAAAAAAAACATATCCCCAACAAACATTTTCAGCACTCCTTTCTCATTCATTAAACCACGTATATATATATATATGTATGTCATTATTTAGTTTATTTTAAGATTTCTTACCAATTGAGAAAGAATCGGGTTCGAACCTAGATCCAAGGTTCCTTCAGTGGAATTTCAACATCAACAACAGGGTATGTATGTATGTTTGTATGTATGTGCAGATTTGTATGTTTTATGTATGTATTGTCATGCATATAGTTACATATCTAGACATGCTCACATATATTTAAATGATAAACTGGAAAATTTTACAGATTTTTACAGTTCCAGTGATGGATTGAATCTGTAGCCTTCGAATTAGTTTTCTCCTTTCTGGTATCGACAAGTCTAATTTCTCAAGATTGGTATTTAGGCAGTGTGTTACATATCCCAGGGCCCCAATAATTACAGGTATGAACCTGAACTTGTAATCTGGATAGAGTATGTATGTATGTATGTATGTATGTTTGTATGTATGTATGTTTGTATGTATGTATGTATATGTGTATGTATGCATTATTCTATATTATCCTTATATTTGTAAGGCAGCGAACTGGCAGAATCGCTAACGCAACGGGCAAAGTGCTAGGCGGTATTTCGTCTTTACGTTCTAAGTTCGAATTCCGCCGAGGTTCACTTTGCCTTTCATCCTTTCCGGTGTCGACAAAATAAGTACCAGTTAAGCACTGGGTTGATGTATCGACTTCCCCAAAATTGCTGACCTTGTACCAAAATTTAATATGTATGCATAAATCTCTCTCTCTCTCTCTCTCTCTGTATATATATATATACATAGATGTATGTGCGTGCGTGTGTGTGTGTATGTTTGTGCGTGAGTGTGTGTGTGTGTATGCATATATACATATATAAATATATGTATTTGTATATAATATGTATGCATAAATCTCTCTCTCTCTCTCTCTCTCTCTATATATATATATATATATATATATATATAGGTATGTGTGTATGCATATGTGTGTATATTTGTGCGTGTGTGTGTGTTTGTGTGTGGATATATATATATACGCTTATGTACATATACTCGCGCGCACATGCAAGCACACAAATGTACACATATATTTATATAAACAATAAACACGGAAGTTTTCAAGTTATTGACATACACTGTCATGTTAGATTTGTTGTAATCAAATTCAAACCTTTACGCGCACACACACATACAAACACTGCCGCTTACATACGCACACACATACACGCACACACATACACGCACACACACGCACGTATACACACAAACACACATTTATAGACAACGTAGATCTAATCAAAGCCAAACTGTCACACAGAGACACATGTAACGCCGGCGCAATCTTGCGAGCACAGTCAGGCATATATATATAGATAGACATAGAGACATTTGCTTTGACTTATATTCTCTCGGAGTGTCAAGCTCAAACTGTCAGGCATATTGAGTTAGGGGAGACTTTCTACATAAACTTCCAGGCGCAAATTTGCACACACAGACACATGGTCACCCGCGCATACACGTTCACCCGCGCACACACGCTCACCCGCAGACATACAGTGAATCTTTCTCTCTCTCTTTCTTCCCCCTTGTCTCTTTCAAGTACACACAAGCGCATACTCACGCCTCCCTCAACATGCATTGCTGCATTTATACGCCATTATACATATAAGTATTCGTCCACACTTATACATATGCATACATACATACATACACACACACATACATACATACGTAGTACATACATACATACATACATTCATCCTAACACATATACACACACATACATACTTGCATGCATACATACATACATGCATACATACATACATACATAAATACACATATATACGTACGTAGTACATACATACATTCATCCTTACACATATGAACACTTTCATACTTGTATGCATACAAACATACATACATACATACATACATACATACATACATACATCCATACATACATACATACATGTATCGATGAGATACACAGCCTGGAAATCAAAACGAAAAAGGTATTGTCTAGCACTGGCAACTTCCACACCTACAACGACACCAATAGGATTTATGCGAGCCGAAGTGATGGCTTTATAGAAATAAGGTCAGTCCAAACAGCGTTTGAATGTCATATTGTATCTTTCAAACTACACTTGCTGAACAGTAACGAAAGAAATGAGTACATTCCCTGCATACTCAAAAGTGAGAGCAACAACATCTTCAGAGTTGCAGAAGAACTATCATGTAGGTACTTGGAGAATACAACTGTCTCATGCGAACCAAAGGAGGCTGAACTGGCCTACCTAAACAGAAGCTTGGAGGAGAAGCAGATCTCATGGCAGCTAAAAAGCAATGCATGGGTACATATACCGTAAACTAGAGGTTAACAATAGTATTGGCAGGAAGGGTAGCATCTCCTCGATCTGCGATAACACGGAGGTCTACATCAAGTGCCTCGGGAGGTAGTCTTGTCCTGGGTCAAGAGGGTGGCTGGCGGAAGATTCTATATCTGGCAAGAGGACTCTGCACCATGCTACACAAGCAGGAGAACCCAGTTATGGCTGTCAGACAATTTCTCCGACAACACCACCTCTAACATCTGGTCACCTAACTCCTCAGACTGCAATCCCCTTGATTATTATGCATGGGGCGCAGCTTAGTGAGAAACCAACAAAACTCCTTGTAACACCAAAGATGAAGGCAAGAATTATGGCAGCATTCACCAACTTAAACAAGGTGGCTGTCCAGAAGAGTTGCACGAGATTCTGAAGTCGACTGGAGGCCGTGGTTGAAGTCAATGGCAATTTTATTGAATAAATTTGCTCTTTAGTATTTCAAGATATTCTTATGCAATTTTGGTAAATATATCTGTTCAAATGAGATGTCAGTGTTATTTTCCTTTTTGCGTAATTTAGACGACAATTTACTCACCTGTGTGTGTGTGTGTGTGTGTGTGTGTGTGTGCGCGTGTGTGTGTGCGCGTGTGTGTGTGTGTGCGTGTGTGTGTGTGTATGTGTGTGTGTGTCTGTGTGTCAGAGACACACAATCAGAGATATATCCTTACATACATATATATGCATGCAAACATTACACGTGCACACGCACACATCCACATACATACACACATGCACACATAATACATTCCTTCAAAATAGCCATCGCGAAATTCAATTACACGGGCTAACACAGCCATACAGACGCATAAATACTCACGTAAGGATGATAGACACTCACAAACACACACACATACACACTCACACACACGCAGACACGCCGCATGTACGCCTGCGCGCTCTCATATACACATGCATGCGCAGTGAGGCAGATACGCTTAACACAAACGTACATTTAAATACCATACACACGCACGCACACACACGTGCGCGCGCGCTCTTATACACACGTTCATTTATTTATGCGTTGCTTAATAGAAATTAAAAACAGTTGAACACTTTAACCATTCGAGAGAAGTGACTGTGTTAATAGGAGTCGCCACATGTCTTCACAGGATAGCGCACATACATACCCACACACGCACACAAACACGCACGTAAACATACAGATGCACACTCACACATACACACATACGCATGCACGCACATGGAAACACTGAGCCACACAAGACAAAAACATACACATGGCCGTATATATACACACAAACGTACACGCACACACATGTATATATCATTGTGCGTAATTATACACGCACACACACA
Organism: Octopus bimaculoides; assembly: GCF_046866305.1. Taxonomy (NCBI): domain Eukaryota; kingdom Metazoa; phylum Mollusca; class Cephalopoda; order Octopoda; family Octopodidae; genus Octopus; species Octopus bimaculoides. Next base: position 65,009,284 of record NC_142933.1, read on the forward strand.
CATACGTACATACAAACAAACATACATACATACATACATACATACATACATATTTACTCCCAAGTCATAAATACACACAAGGTTAGATTCGGTTTCTCTAACATGAAGAACATTTCACAGATAATATCTGCACACAATATGAAGCTTTTGCATCCACTAGAGAGTTCAAACAGTAATATCATTGAACCAAACATTATTAACCCTTACCAAAATAACAATAATAACATTAATAATAATAATATAGGGAACAATATTAATAACACGACACATAATAGTAATAGTCATAACAACAAAATCATCATTTCAGAAGTCAATTCCAAAAGAATTAGTTTTTTAAGTGAAAATGTGAAACTCAGAAACACTATCTACCAATGTCAAGTTAGTACTCCCAAAAATACTCACTTTTATGTAGGTTCTTCCTCTACACCTTTATCCACTAGAATTTCTAACCATTTTTCATCCTTTAGAGATAGAAGCAAACGTAATACCACGAGCCTTAGCAAACTAATTTGGGATCTTAAAGATAATAACATTAAATTTAAACTAGACTGGCTTATTCTTTCTATTTCTAAGCCATATGAAAAGGGTGGAAAATTCTGCGAACTCTGTGTAACAGAATTCCTTTTTATTTTATTTTCAAAGTATAATCTGGTAAATACTTTCATAGAACATTCTTACAAATGTAAACACTGGCAAAAACATACATATTCTGCATTCAAATAACAATAAAGGTTTTTATAAATCGCTATCACATTTACCCGTAATAAGTAAATTCTTAAAATAGTTCTAATAAAACATATTAGTCTTTCCCTCAAAGGTTAGCAGATTAAAATTATTTACGATTCTAATTATTTATCTATACATTCGTAATTTATTAACCTTAATTAGAGTATATTTTAAATCTTGATAAACCCTTGTAACAACCATAACATACTAAATTTATGTACGTATGAACATACCGGTATGGGTGTTTTTATATATACGCGTGTATCTGTGAGAGAAAATGTGTATATATATATATATATATATATATATATATATGTGTGTGTGTGTGTGTGTGTGTGTGTGTGTGTGTGTGTGTGTGTGTGTGTGTGTGTGTGTGTGTGTCTGTGTATACATATTTAGGGTTTTGTATAAAACAGAGATGTTTTAACTGATTTTTCTGTGTACATATACGCATTATCATTTATATTTTCACTCTTACCCTTGTTTTTACTCTTATCAATATTATTTTTTTTTTAATATATAAATATGCATTTACGTATGATTTTTGGGATGTATGTACATTTTTGTGTAAAAATGTATTTATTAACACATAGGTTTGTTTATATATTCATTTATGAGTGTACTTGTGAATAAGTATGGGAGCATATTTGTGTAGATGTATTTTTTAATTTAAAAAAAATATAAGTAAACTTTTAGATGTTTGTGTGTGTGTAAATATAAATGTGTGTATATGATTGTGTATACAAGTTTATGTGAGTGTGTATGTCCACATGTGTATGTATGTGTATATATATATGTGTGTGTCTGTGTATGTATGTATATATATGTATATATATGTATATGTGTATGTGTGTATATGTTTATGTATATATATATATATATATGTATGTATATGTATGTATATATATGTGTATATATATTTATATATATATATATGTATATATATATATATATATGTGTATATGGGTATATATGTGTGTGGATGAGTGTATCTGTGTGTATGTATATATACATGTATACTTGTGTGGGGGGTGTGTGTACGTATGTTTGCAAGTATATATATGTGCGTATATGTGTACATATCTACGTATATGTAAGCATATATAATTGTGTATGTATTTGTATAAATCCATATGTATGCGTTATTAGGTTCTGTATGTAAGTACATATTTCTGTATGTATGTGTGTGTATATATGTATATATGCGTGTATGTGTGTTTATGTATGTATATGTATGTGCATATGTGTGTATGTGTATATATGTTTATGTGTGTGTGTGTACACATATATATATATATATATATGTATAGATGCACATATATATGGATATGTGTATATATGTATATGGGTATGTGTATGTATGTATATATGAAAACGCTTGAGTTCTTTTTCTTTTATATATATATATATATGTATATATGTATATATATATATATATATATATATATATATATATATGTATTTGTATGTATGTATGTATGTGCATGCGTGTGTTTACGTATGTATACATGTATGTATATGTATATGCGTATCTGTTTATTTTATTAGGTAATAGGCGTAGATGTATAGCTATGTGTATGTGTATGAGTCTATTTCTATTTATACATGTGTATATATAAATAGATACATATGTGTATATGGGGACATGCACACATATGTGTATATTTGTATATGCATGGGTACGTATGTGCATAAGTATAAATGTGGACGTATGAGTGTATATATATATATGTCTGTGTATATATATATATATATATATATATATATATATATATACAAATACACATATATGTATATGTATATATATATATAAATATATATATATATATATATATATATATATATGTGTGTGTGTGTGTGTGTGTGTGTGTGTGTGTGTGTGTGTATCTATATGCATGTATGTGTATGTTTGTGTATATGTATTTATGTATGCATGTACTTTCTCACACATTTATATGTATGTGTTGTCCAACCCACTATCCGGCAGCGTCCAATTCTCTAACGGTTTTTTTCAAATGAATCAAGTCATAACCTTATCCATCTATTGTTTTCATAATCGGTCATAATGTCTTACGTTTAAGATGATTCCCATGCTTTCCCTGATGAGAAGGTTACAATTTTAATATCAAAGATCCCTATGGATCACACAGGTTGTAATCCTTTGAAACATATGTAGGGATAAAGTATGCAATTATAACATGCGTTTTCTCCATTCCTTAAATTTTTAAATATACTCAAATACCCAAAATTTCAAGGAGTTCCTGCCTTAAAAACAGGAACTAAACCACAGTTATTTTGTGTTCTTTGCTACATTGGTTTCTATTAACCCATTTATTCTATCCGAAGAATTTTTATTCATTAAGATAGAAGAAATACACATAATTATATATTTTGAACAGGTCCATAATTAAACCTGCTACCTTAATAGATCGCAAATATGGAGTTATTCAACATCAACGCATCACTTAAGGACATACCCATTCCACCAAAAAATACATTCCTTAAGCAGCTTATCAGTAAGACAAACTCTTTTATAAACCGAGTGAGATGGATAACATACTTCTTCGATAACAAGAATGACCTACAAAAAAACAAGGACCCATATTCGGAATTTAAAAAACTATTCAAATCTAAGAACTACCCACCAATTAACCCAAAACTTAAGCAATTCGAAGAAGAACTGTGGTCAATAGTGAAAAACGTGAAGTTTCAGAAATCACCATTAAGAAACAACCACCTCAGATACCTAAACAACTTAACGAAGGAAATAAATAACATTAACGGATTACTAGTCAAGTCTGACAAAACAGGAAATATGTATAAATTACCTAAGGAACATTACAATGATCTCCTAAAAAGAGAAATAGAAAAAAACTTCCGAATCACAAGTAAAACAACACTTAGGAATGCTAACCTTGAAGCGAAAAAAATTATGGAGGAATATGATTTACAAAAAAGAACTGAACCCTTAAACCCAAAACAACCCTATTTCGTTTCAAAAGACCATAAGACAAACTTTTGGAATAGCCCTAAATTACGCCTAATTTGTCCATCCAAATCAGATATTGGTATCCTTAGTAAAAATATACTTGATAAATACATTCCCACTTTAGTTAACAAATTAAAACTTAGTTTATGGTCTAATTCTTTGCAGGTAGTTGACTGGTTTCGCAATATTAACAACAAAAACAATGCCAAATTTATCCAATTTGACATTTCTAATTTCTATCCCTCAATTAACCCCATTATTTTAAACAAAGCACTTTGGTTTGCTCACAAGAAGGCGGGTATGCCTAGAGACGAATTTAAAGTCATTAAAGCAGCTAGAAATTCCATAATTAAGTTTAATAAAAAAACTATGGATACGTAAGTACACCCCAGAAGGATTCGACGTCCCGATGGGAAGTTCCGATTCAGCTCAAATAGCTGACTTAATATGCACATACATTCTATACGAATTAGAAGATCAATTCCCAAATGTTAAGGGTGGTCTATACAGAGACGATTGTCTATTATACTTAGAGAACACCACAAATCAAAAAATACAAAAAGTTTAAAATAAATTAGCTAGGTTTTTTTAGCAGAATGGGCTTTGGTATAGTATTTGAAGATGAAACATCTATAGCTAACTTCTTGGACGTCACTTTAGATCTACACACTAAAACATTCTTCCCGTATCATAAACCCTCCACTAACCTAAAATATATCAGTAAATCCAGCAATCATCCAAATTCAGTAACGAGAAATTTGGTCAAAAATATTTCACTTAGACTATCCAATCTTTCTACGAATGAATGCATCTTCAATGAGGAGGCTAAATTTTACAATTTAGCTTTATCAAAAGCAGGTTACAGAGAAAAGGTTAATTATATAGATTCTAATTATGAAACCGATATGAGTAATAATATTAATAATAATATTTTTAATAGCAATAGTTATAATGATAAAGCTTTTAATTTAAATAATAACAATAAATACGAAGATAACCCCAACCATAAATTACCTAACGATAGCAACAAGATTAACATCCTTTCACGAAATAAGGGAAATAAAAGACAAATAAA
>NC_142933.1:65016573-65026573 GCF_046866305.1 Octopus bimaculoides
AAGTCTGTCATATATATATATTCTCTTTTATTTGTTTCTGTCATTTGACTGCGGCCATGCTGGACCAACTCCTTTATTCGATCAAATCGACCCCAGGACTTATTCTTTGTAAGCCTAGTACTTATTCAATTGGTCTCTTTTGCGGTACTGCTAAGTTACAGGGACGTAAACACACCAGCGTAGGTTCTCAAGCGATGGTGGTGTAACAAACACAGATACCTAAGCACACACACACACACACACACACACACACACACACACACACACATATGACGGGCTTCTTTTAGTTTCCGCCTACCAAATTCACCCACCAGGCTTTGGTCGGCTCGAGGCTATAGTAGAAGACATTTGCCCAAGGTGCCACGCAGCGGAACTGAACCAGGAATCATATGGTCGGTAAGCAAGCTACTTTATTTCATAAAATTGGCTATGCAGCCTTAAAAAGAGTAGCTGCGGGCTGGACAAAGACACAATGATGATGGGATGAAAGAAATGGTTGGTGGGAGCAGACAAAACCCGCCGATTGTTGCTTCTTGAAAACATTGTTCTCTTTTTTTCTAACAAAACAAAATGAGGTATTGAACCTCTTACCTCAGTTTAAAGAATGGACACAATCGTCCTTACAAATTGAGGCGCTGAGCCTCTTACCAAAAATACAAGTTCAAATTTGTGAGCAAGCTACTTACCACACAGCCACTCCTGTACCTCACATCCATTCCTGCGTCTCACAGACACTCCTGCGCCTCACACCCACTACTGTGTATGTTTTTGTATGATTTAATATCGTTTGCCGAACTATTGCTCCTATCTGTGGACGAATCCGGTTGTCCGCAGAATATAATGAAGATCGACGTACAACCTTCCTGTTTCAAATAAAGGGGCTTGCAAACCTTTCTAGCTGCGACGCAAGAAGTTGTGCAATAAACTTGTCTGAAAGATTCGAAGACAGGCACTCCCCTATTTACCCAAGCTCTCATCAGCCTCTTTATGTACCATTTGAAGAGGTAAAGAAAGAAAATGTGTGCTGCTTTCTGGTAAGTTTATTGAAGGGTGAATGTGAGTGACAAAACACTGGTGATGTTAAACGAGTTTATTCCTGAGTATATTTTACCAAGTTAAGAGGAAAGAAGCTGGAAATGAATACTTTCAGTGCCATGGGGATAGCAGAATTATGCGCACCTCTTTGTGAGGATTTTGTCCTGAATTACCCTCGCTTCCACTGTCTTGCTCATTGGATTTTATTCATTTTTTTATTTTATTCTTGTCTCTCAAGCCAGCACTCCAGCTCCTCTTCTCTCAAGCACACACACAGCGACGCTCACACTAACACAAACACACTCACGTATCCAAGGACAGATTCCACAGACACTGGTTCCTCCACATCCCGTAGCGAAGTAGAGGAGGAACCACAAAAAGCCAAAAAATATAGGAAGTGAGGTGGCAGTGCTGTTTAGGAAATGCCTGGATCTTGAGGTACAATTTTCCTGGACCTGGAGGGTAATTTCATGGTCCTGGTAAGGTGTCGCCTTCAGGCTAGTCGCTATATACACTAGGACGAGGGCGAGGCAGCCAGATTTCTTCAGACGTTTGGAGGTTTTCGTTGGGACGTCATGCTCTTTAATGGTGATTGAAACGCCATCTTGGACGCACGCCTGGATAGGGTGGGGCTAGCCGATAGGAGAGTGGGTGTAAAAGCCTCACAAGCCTGCTCAGTCGCTTCCAGTTGGCTGGCAGGTACCGATTGGATTTTCTCAATGTGCCAATTCGGATATGGGCAAACTGTATCGGATCTTCAAGATCGTATCTAGATAGAGTATTTTGTACGCTTGTAGATAGAAGCAGCATAAGTTGTCTACAGTTCAAAGTCATCGGCTACATGGACCACAAATTTGTGATCTGTACGGTCAACGTAGATAGGATCCATAGGCAAGGCCCCAGATACTGAAAGCTGAACGCGTCCTTCCTTCAACTTGTTCTGTTTTTAATTACTGATAGGAAAAATAATAATATATATAATAATGTATATATACTGTTGTTTACATCATTGAATTTTTGAATTTCTTTTTTTTTGGAGGAGTGATTTAAAAAAAAATTTCCTTTCCTTTTTATAGATTTTGCTGTGGTTTACAGTTTTCCTAATTGTGCTTTTTGTATATATTGGCAGGTGCTTATCTCCTTAGTTTTTACCGTACGTTTAATTTGTTGGTGCAATAAAAGGTGGGTTTACATAGTCAGGGAGAAAAGAAGGGTAAAATTTTCGTAGAAAGTTGTAGATATTAAAGTTTTAAATTTTCTAAAGATGACTGTTTGGATGTTCGGGCAGAGAAAACTGTAGGGTTCTTGCAATAAAAAGGATGTTTATATTTTCGGTTATTCAGTGAGAAAAGGAGAGGAAAAAAAGTAGGGTAAAATTTTCATAGAATATTGTAGGTATTAAAGTTTTAAAATTTTCTATTATTATTATTATTATTATTATTATTATTATTATTAGTAGTAGTAGTAGTAGTAGTAGTAGTAGTAGTAGTAGTAGTGGTAGTGGTAGTAGTAGTAGTAGTAGTAGTAGTATTAGTAGTATTGTTAAGGCAGCAAGATGGCAGAATCTTTAGCACGCCGGACAAAATGCTTAGCGATATTTCGTACGTCTTTACGTTCTGAGTTCAAATTCCGTCGAGGTTCACTTTGCCTCTCTTCCTTTCGGGGTCGATAAATTAAGTACTAGTTGTAATCGACTAGTCCCTTCCCCCAAAAATTTCAAGCCTTGTGCCTTGTGTAGAAAGTATTATTATTAGTAGTAGGAGTAGTGTTGTTAAGACAGCGAGATGGCAGAATCGTTAGCAAGCTGGGCAAAATGCTTAGCTGCATTTCGTCCGACTTTATGTTCTGAGTTCAAATTCCGCCGAGGTCGACTTTACCATTTATCCTTTCGGGGTCGATAAAATAAATACCAGTTGAACACTGGGGTCCCCTGCCCCAAAATTTCAGGCCTTGTGGCTTTAGTAGAAAGGGTTATTATTGTAAGTTGTAGCAGTAGCAGTAGTAGTCGCTGCTGACTTGTTCAAACGTGCCTAAATTTGCGCGGGAATTGTTGTTGAATTTCAAATATAACTAAAGAAAATTATTTTCATTTTAGCTCTTCGCTTACTTTTATAGAACTATTTGGAAGTCCACTCCGTAATGGGCACAAGGTCTTTTTTTCTCCCTCTTAATAATTCGTTAAACTTCCACCATTTAATTTTAAGTCAATAAGAGCTTCCCGTTATAAAGGAACCATCCCTTAAAGAAATTAAATTGAACTGGAAAAAAAAAACAGAAATAGAAAATGAAAACAAAAGCAACACCAAATAATATGAAACATAAAGACTTTGTAATTGTAGAAAATGGAAAACAACGTTTTGGTAAGAAAAAAAAAGCAGAACATTCTCAAAAAACAAAGAACATGACAGACAAAACATTTGGCGACAAAAGCAACAACGACATTCGCACATTGTCATGTTCGACATAGTATGTCGAACGTAAATACTTCAAATGTAAGCCAAACTCTATCATTTAAAAGTGTTATCTAGCAAATGAAATGCGACAGTATTATATTACGAAAACAGGCGCCTCTCAACCAAAAGCTTTTATACAACACGAGCGTAAAGATAAGTAACGCACCCATGCTTTTCATATAAGCTTTTCATATAAGCTTTGCATATGTCATCTAAAGAGCAGTTGGTGGCAACACTAACAGTTAGTTGCATAGAATTAAATTTCTTTCTTTAAGAGAAACTGGGCATATGGTAAGATATGCATTGTCTTCAAAACTGAGAAAAGAATGAGGATACGTGCTCAGATAGTGTCAATTCTGCTCATAAACTGCTCGTGCAGCATATGCATCAAAGAAATGTAAGAGTCACTATCAAGGATATCGGGGATTCCTGGCTCTTGGTCAATTTCGTGGTGCAATATGGATAGATGATTAACGCTGTGGTCGGGTGGAAGAACTGCTTTGTTCTTATAAGTTTTCCGAATCCCCAGAATGGTTAAAGCCATAAAAGAGCACCAGAGCTCGTTTAAGCCACCAATAACATTGAAAAATACGACAGAACAGCAACAGTAGTCGGGCGAACGGGTTAAAGAATTTTTACCATACCAATATAGCCCAATGCTATATATTTTGGTATTTAGATATATTTGGATCATGAGTTCTGGTTCTGGCCTTACCCTCATCAGCAGGTCTTACCGACTGAAACAATTTACAACTCGTCACGCTGGAGTCTACCGGCGTTCTGAATTGTTTTGCTCCAAAATCAGAACAGCTTCAGTGTAAATATACTAGTAGGAAGTAAATATTCAGAAGTGAATATTTATACAGATATTATTATTGTTAGGATATTTACACTGAAGCTGTTCTGATTTTGGCGCAAAACAATTCAGAACGCCGGCAGACTTCAACGTAACGTGTTGAAAATTTTTCACTCGGTAAGACTTGCTGATGAAGGTAACGCTTTTCGCCAGAACCAGAAATCATGATCCGAGTATATCCAAATACGAAAATATGTAGCATAGGGCTATATTGGTATGTTAAAATTCTTTAATCTGTTCGCCCAACTTCTATTGATTTTCTGTCATATTTTTCAGTGTTATTGGTGGTTTAAATGAAAGTTTTAACTTCTCTTTCTAGCAGGTAGGCGCCTTGTGCGTCCTTATGATCGATACACACACTCACACACACACTCACACACACACTCACACACACACACATATATATATGTATATATGTATGTATGTGTATATGTGTGTGTGTGTGTGTGTGTGTGTGTGTGTGTATTTATATGTAGTGACGGTGAATTATTTTCTTTTTGGTGTATATATATATATATATATATATATATATATATACGCACGCACACATACACACACACACAAACACACATATAAATAAATAAATATTTGTGTGTATGTTTGTGTGTGTACGTATACGTATATAAATAAACTACAAAGCTAGCACTACATCGGTTATGACGACGAAGATTCCAGTTGATCCGATCGCCGAAACAACCTGCTCATGAAATTAACCAAGTGGCTGAGCACTCCACAGATACGTGTATCCTTCACGTAGTAGTTCTCGGGAAGATTCAACGATACACAGAATGTGACAAGTCTGGCCCTTTGAATTACAGGAAGCAATCATTTTTTAGTTGTACTGGAAGAACGTGAAATAAAGTGACTTACTCAAGGAATCTAACACAACTTTGCGATCGTGAACCGAATACTCTAACCACTAAACCACACAGGTACCTGTTGAAGATATGGAAATGGTTCCAACATTGCAGTAGCTTTAGTTACCATTAAGAACAGAATATACGATCTCTTTAAGTGGCTTCCGTAATTTTTGCGTAGGCCAAAGTATGTCTAATTGTTCCGTGCCTTAGAACTTTTTGGAAAACTCACTCTGTGGATTGACAATAGACATTGGTGATGGGGAATATTGGACCATAGAGGTTTGAGCACCTGGAAATATGCAAACCTGCACATAGACAATTTGGGATATTAATTGGTTCTTTTCCAAACAATGGCAATAGAAAGATTCAGTGGTCGCTGAAGTGAGGGTTCCAGTGTTATCTCTTTATTCCAGGGATAGCTATGATACCCTTATTTGATCAGGGAGAACCAAAAAAACATGGTCTTAACCAGTGGTTCCCAACCGGGGTTCATATGACCTTTGTGGGTCTATATAAGATTTTTACGGGTTCACATAAGCAAAATAGCAAATTAGGTTCACAGAATTATTTAAAAGGTCCATGGAAAAATTTGGCTATAGATGTATTAATTGCAAGAAACGGTTAGGTTTATTTCTCTCACGTTTTACATAGTTCAGTCTACACAAGTGAATGTATGATGAACAAATAGGAATTTTGTAAGAAGATTCTATAAAACTAGTGTTTAAACATCAAACGACTATGGGGTCCACCAGAATAAAATAGTAATCAAAGGGGTCCATAGATAAAAAATGGTTGAGACCTACTGGCCTAAACAATGTTGCCTAATTGTGGAGCAGGCCAGCAACTCTACAGGACAGACAAACGGATTAAGTCGATTATATCGACTCCAGTGCGTAACTGGTACTTATTTAATCGACCCCGAAAGGATGAAAGGCAAAGTCGACCTCGGCGGAATTTGAACTCAGAACGGAGCGACGGGCGAAATACCGCTAAGTATTTCGCCCGGCGTGCTAACGTTTCTGCCAGCTCGCTGCCTTTAATCCTTTCTACTACAAGTACAAGGCCTGAAATCTATGGGGAAAAACTAGGCCATTGCACCAGCTCTGTGCTCAGTTGCTGCTTATTTTATCCGCCCCGAAAGGATAACCAGTAAAGTTGACTTCGGCAGGATGTGAACTCAGAACGTAAAAATGCTTGAAGAAAATACCACCAAGATTTTTGTTTCTCCAAAACACCTAAAGATTCTGCCAGCTGACCGACATTAATCCGCTACTAATAATAGAAGCAGCGTTTCTAACGTTAACACCATCATCAGCATAAACACAAACAACACTGCCATCATCATCGTCATCATCATCATCATCAGCAGCAGCAGCACCAGCACCACCATCACCACTATCACCACAAATACTGCCACCAATAACACCACCACCACTATCACTCCCAACACATCATCCCTACTGCCATCACGACAACCCCACCACTACCATCACCACCCTCACCCCCACCCCGCTCCCACCACCACCATCAGCACTACCACCTCAACCACAACCAACGACCCCATCACAGCTATTACCTTTACCACAGCCACCACCACCACAAACACATCGCCACCACCATCACCACTACCAGCAACAGCACCTGCACGGGCTAACGAGAACACCCTCAAAGTGGTCGTTCAACCTGCGAGAAATAGCACCCAATCTTCCTTCAAATCACATACTAACGCCCTAAAAAAAAGAAGAAAAAAAGAACACGTTGAATAAAAGGGTCCTGGCTTGTTTGCGAACGGGGAACAGACACGATGGTCACGATTGGAGATCCTTTGATCATGGGTCTGGTTCCATCAGGGCTGTGTTTAGGTTGAAGATTACTACCGCCACCTACCAACGCCGCCAGCAGCACCAGTACCACCGTTATCCTTATTTTCCCTCACCCCTGAAGGTGACAATTATCTCCATCTTCGTAACCGCATCAATAATAACAACACCACCTCCAGCTACTGCTGCTAATGTCACTACCGCTGCTGCTGCTTATGATATTGCTACTGCTGCTGCTGCTGCTGCTGCTGTCGCCGCTGCTATAACTACCGCTACTCTTATGAAAATAATACAACGGTCGCTGCTAATACCGCCGCTACCACCACCACCACCACCACCACCACCACCACCACTACTACTACTACTACTAGCCACTGCTGTTATAGTCAACCCCTTTTTTGCCCGTCCCACTTCCACTGACACTGTCCCTCACACTCCGCCCTCGACCACCACGGCAGCTGCGACGACGGCGACGGCACTGCCGAGTTCCCTCAGTCAGCACTATCGCTTCCACCACCATCACTAACAATACTACTACCGCCACCACCACCACCAACACCACCACCACCACCATCACCACCACTACCGCCACCACCACTATACGACAAACAGCTACAACGTCGGCAGAAGTGGCGGCGGATAGGAAGGCGGCGAAGGCGGTGACGGCAAGAAAACGTCTACGACCACGGCAACGACTAGGACTACGACCACAGCTACGACGTCTACGACTACTACGACTACGACTACGACAGGAGGGAGTCGTGTCAATCTAGTGGAAACGCTCAAGACGAGATGATGAATTTTGTACGACCGACTTATGGAGCTCTGGCGGTGTCTTCAACAGATTCTTTTAGTTTCGCTGCGGGTTCCTTTGCTGCACACCCGGCCTTGCAGCAGCGTTCACCGTTTGCCATACAGGAACTGTTAGGGCTAAGTAACACTGAAAGCCCCAAATCCAGACCCGTAACTCAAGGAGATGTTCTCCTATCGACATCGGCTTATATCTCAAGACCCCTCGTTTCGCCGGGTCATGGGACACCGTTTAAGGACGCAAACCCAATACCTTACAGTACGTGGAGGCCGGCTTTTCTAGATTCACTTGGGTCAGCCGCCGCAAATGCTTTTACCCTAAGTTCACCACAGAGGGCACTGATCACTAAAGATGCATCCAGACAAGGTGAGTTCTTAATTAATGAGTGTGTGCGTGTTAGAGAGAAAGAGAGAGAGGGGGAAAGGGAGAGAGACAGAGACAGGGAGAGAGAGAGAGAGAGAAAGAAAGAAGGTGAAAAAGAGAGAAAGAGGTTTGTTTACAAAATTTGCTACATTTTACAAAATAATTATTGCATGCAGTTTGTTTTCCAGAAAAAAGAAAATCTTGGATATCAATATATATATACATGTGTATATATACTCACACGAATATGCATACATATACATATATCCATATAAGTGTATACGTATATATATATATATATATATATATATATATATATATATATATATATATATATATATATATACATATATATATATACACAACAACACGTATACATATATACATACACGAAAGTGTATGCGTATAAGTGTGCTTCAAAAACTGGCATACCCATCTGCAATTTTGCCAGTATACCTACGTACTCAGCTCACGTGAACATATATATATATATATATATATATATATAAACAAACAAACATACAAAGGTACATACTCAAGCGCGGGACACGCAGAGAGGCGAACACACAGACACACGTATCTATATATGTTGAATAAATGTGTTTATAAATGATTATATATGAATATATATATAAATAAATGATGTTTATTGCTTGATATGTATGTACATTATATACGTATATACGAACATTGTACAGAACGTAACAGCAGACATACCGTTTTCTATACACACATATATGTATTTATTACTATATGTGTTTGTACATATATGCGTATGCATGTTTATATAACTATAAGTATATATATATAATATATATATATATATATATATATATATATATATATATATATATATATATATATATATAAATAGATAGAAAGACAGGTAGATGAAGAGAAAGATAGACAAACAATAACACGTAAAGATATAAATCATGAATGGAAATATTTATCACGATTCTATAAGAGAGAACTGCAAACTAGAAGCGGAAGGATATTTATTAGAATATGAAAGAAAACTCAAAATGAAGATAATTCCAAGCGTATATATATATATATATATATATATATATATATATATATATATATATATATATATATATATGTATGTATATATATATGTATATATATACGTATATATATATATATATATATATATATATATATATATATATATATATATATATATATATATATATATATATATATATATATATATATATATAGGTATATATAGATAGATAGGTATATAGATAGATTGATAGGTAGATAGATAGATATACACAAACATAACAAAGCAGAGGGATGCAAAACAAGAGACGAAACTTACGAGTATGTATGTATTTATGTATGTATAGAAGTATGTACATATATATATATATATATATATATATATATATATATATATATATATATATATATATATATATATATATATATATATATATATATATATATACATGTATATATATATATATATATATATATATATATATATATATATATATACATACATATATATATATATATATATACATATATACGTGTGTGTATATATATATATATATATATATGTGTGTGTATATATATATATATATATATATATATATATATATATATATGTATATACATACATACATACATACATACATACATTCATACATACATACATACATACATACATACATACATACACACATACACACACATCGAGACACAAACTCACTATATTACATGGCCGAATATTACGGAGACATCGTAATATTCAGACTAGTCTTTATAATACGCGACTTTGAAATGTG
>NC_142933.1:65034221-65039221 GCF_046866305.1 Octopus bimaculoides
GGGGGAAGGAAGGAAAAAAAAAAAAAAAAAAAAAAAAAAAAAAAAAAAAAAAATTGGTGGTGTCGATCAAAAGGGATCGTAGGAAGGGAAAAAGGGGCAGTTCGATCAAAAGGGATCGAAAAAAAAAGAAAAGGAAAGGCCGATCAATAGGGATCGTGTATCACACAGTAATGTTCTCGTGTAAAAAGAGGGGAGGACAGTTTAGGTTTAGCCGTGGAAGGAAAAGCCCACGGAAAAGACCACGGTAACCTTGGTCAATATTCTCATTGAAGAAACTATAACAGTAAGTGACTCTCATTTGCCTTTTTGTTTTATTTTTTTTTCTTGTTCATAGGGTTATGCTCAAGATGGCTCCGTCGTTCACACGTGCCATCCTTGCTACATTCACCCATCTTTTTTTGAAGCATTCACTAGACAAGACTTCCCTTTCTACTCTCAACTTCCTCTTCAGGTGATACTTGAAGAAGTTGATGAGAGATTGCCCAGAGAGGAAAGTCTTTGTCTCTAGACCTTTCAGACGCGTCCACCATACACATTCTTTCGCCATAGCCACAAGTACGATGAAAATGGCTCTTCCTTCCCGTTTAAAGGAAGGAGGCGCGACAATATTCACGATAGACTCGGCTGATAGACCGACTCGTCCCACACGCGATAGCAGTTGTTCGACGTAAGCCCACAGCTCGGAAATGGTGGGACACTGTACGAGTGCGTGCAGAACGGTTTCGTCGCTCTGCCGGCATCTCGGACAGGTCGGCCCCGTGTTTCTCGAGCCATGCCTGTAGAGCTTATCCCGAACGGGTAGTGCTTCTCGATAGCACTGCCAGGCCAGGGATCTCTGGAAGTTGTCCATAGGTCCCGGCCCGAAGGTCGTCTTAAACAGGCGGGTCAGGTATTCCTCGTCGACGCCCAGGTTCGCCCCGAGATCGTCGTCGTACCTTCCCTCCACTAATCCACTATAGAATGCGTTAGTTGTGATGCAGTCGCTCAAGGTTGACCCGGGTTGTTGGAGTTGCCGAAGAGCAGCGCGACACTCGCGGTGCCATTCGCCCTTCCTCGGCCTCTTCTTGATCCATGACTGCAGTTCGGTCATGGAGACGAGCTGCGGGAAAGCGCGCCGCACAAACGGTGACCACACCTGTTCACCGCTGTCTACGTAGAGCCGGAGATGTCGCAGTCTCAGCGCGTGTCTGCGCATCATCAACCACGGCATGCCCAGTCCTCCTTTTAACGGGTGTTGGCAGCAAACGGATCGCCTAACCATCGGAACGCTTCCTTTCCACAAGAAGCGGAAGAGGATGCGCTCCAGTTTGGTGATGGTAGGGTCGGGACAAGGAACGACGGTCAGGCGGTAGTAGATGACGGACGCGATGTACGTGTTCGCCACCTCCGCCCGACCTTTCAGGGAAAGCTTCCTCTCGGCCCATTGCCGGGCTAGAGTGGCCACCCTTCTCGTTATCTCGTCCCAGTTCTTCTCCGTTTGGAGGTCTGGACCAAACCAGACCCCGAGCATCTCAACCGGACCGTCAGTCCAACGTCCCACGACGGAGGCGCTACTTGACGGCATGGGGTTGCTTCTCCAGGTGCCGAGCCGCAAGCCCACTGACTTATCCCGGTTGATTTTCGCTCCCGTTACCGCTTCGTAGTCTCTCAGTGTCTCGCCGACAAGCTCGATGTGCTTTTGGCTAGACACTATGACGGTGACGTCGTCCGCGTATGCCGACACGCTCGTCCCGCATCCCAACTCTCGCGGGATGCCCCTCAGCGTCGCCAGCTTCCGCAGTAGTGGCTCGAGAGTCAACACGTACAGAAGCGACGAGAGGGGGCATCCCTGACGGACCGAACGTGCAATGTCGAAGGGTCTTGATAGATGCCCATTGACGCGAACTACCGAACGGATGCCTCTGTACAAGGCAGCCATCCAGCCGCGGAAAATGGGACCGAAGCCGGCTGCTATGAGGACAGCCTCCAAGTATTGATGGTCTACCCTATCGAAAGCTTTCGATTGATCTAAATTGATCAGGGCCCCACCCATGCCAGGTTCCTTAACTACCCTCTCTATGATGTAGCGCATCAGATGGAGGTTGTCATGGATGCTCCTGCCCGGCACCGCGCACGTTTGCGCCTTGCCGATCAGTTTCTCGATGACAAGCGCCAACCGCTTGGCTAACACCTTGGCCAAAATTTTCAAGTCTGCATTGAGCAGAGTGATGGGCCTAAAGTTATCTATGACGTCCCCCTTGTTTGGATCTTTCTTCAGCAGCGTTACGGCTCCTCGACTCACAAAACCGGGAATGCTCCCGTTTTGCTGCCAGTTGCAGTACACCGCCACCAAGACGTCTCCAAACAAGTCTGGCTTACAGTTGTAAAGCTCGTAGGGCAGACCATCCAAACCCGGAGATTTGTCCCTCGAGCATCCCGCCATCGCGTCCCTCACTTCCGCCGCCGTGATGGCACCTTCGCAGCACTCCGCCTCTCTTGCCGAGAGTCGTGGCAGGCTGTGCAGGTAGGCACTGAAGTCCACCCTGCGTTCTCGCTCGCCATTCGTCCCAAACAGTCGAGCAAAGTGCCGCTGAAAGGCCTCACACATTTTGCTTGGCTCGAGCAGTTCGCGCCCCTGTTCGTCCACCAGAGACCGAATGGTGGCTTTGTTGCCCTGTTGCGCCTCCGCCACCCGGGCCTCTCGTGCGGCTCCAACACCTTCGTTTCTTAGAGCACGCATCCTAGCCCTGACAACGCACCCTTCGTGTTTGGCGTTGAAGTGTTGGTCAAGGGCCAACCTCGCCGCCAAAACGTCGGATGCGATGCCACTTCTAATTGCCTCTTCTAGCTTCTTAACTAGTTCACCCTCTACTCTGTTTCTGTCTATGGCTAGTGCTTTGCTATACCTAACCGCTTCTGCTTTTATTGCTCTCTTGAGGGCAAACCACCATTTGTTATTGATGATGGCTCCTGTCAAAGCCCTCTTTACTAACGTGCTAATCCGGTCTCTGAAAACTGGTCTCGACGGGAAAGACGCGTTTAGTTTCCAGTAACCGGAGCCCTGCCTATGTGTCTTATCTAAGTCTAGCGTACACGTCACAAGTTTGTGATCCGTGTAGCTGACTATGTGAAATTGTGGACACCCTATGCTATCTCTATCTACTCTCCTACACAGTATTCTATCTAGATACGATCTCGACGACCCGATGCGGTTTGTCCATGTCCACATTGGCGCATTCGGGTAATCGAGTCGGTACCTGTCAGACAGTTGAAAGCGTCTGAGCAGGTCTTTGAGGCATTTGCATCCCCGTCTATTCCTATCTCTGCCAACATAGTCTAGATGCGTGTCCAAGGTAGCATTCCAATCCCCCACTAAAAGTAAAGGACGAGACGTTCCTAGGAATACTTCTAGACGTCGAAAGAAATCCGGCCTACCTGTTAAAGGTGGTGCGTATACTGATATGAGTCGAAAAGCACACCCATCGCTGCCATCGACATCCAGAACAACCAATCTACCCTCCGGGTCTATGAATACTGTCTTTACTTCGAGATCCAGACTCTTGCGAAAGAGTACCGCCGTGCCACTACCGCCCATTCTCGGCAGACAGGGAGAAAAATAAATGTTAAACTGTCTGCCAAACATGGACGATAGGGCCCGCGTATCATGGAGTCTGGTCTCGCTTATGGCTATGATTTCTAGTTTATGTGACTTTATGTCATTTAGGAGGTACCCTTGTTTCCAAGGGGACCCCAAGCCACGCGCATTTACACAACCAATCTTGAGCATCATTTTGATTTGAGTGTTAAAGTTTTATAAAGAGAGTCACTTACCGTTTGAGAGTTTTTGTGTCTCCTCCTTCGGGTTTTCTTCGAGGAGATCACTATATAGTTTTTTCGCCAGGTATTTTTGGCATTTGCCAACTGCCTTTGGAAAAATAGATTTTAGTGTGTGGTGCAGGGTTGGTGTTATGTGTAGTATTTTGATGTGTTCTGGCGGTGTTGTGTATGGGTGGTTGCTGGTTTTTATGTCTTCGTTTGTTATGTTTGTTTTTGTGTTGATGTATTCCATCAACTCTGAGTTTTTTGTGTTGATGGCAGTGAGCATTGTGTGTGTACTTGCTTTTGGGGTTTTGTTGCTTGTGTTGTAGTTGTGTGTGCTTGTGTTGGTGTCTGGAGTGTTTTCGGGAGTTGTGTATCTCCCTGCTTTGTTTGTGTTTGCTTTTCTTTTCTTGCTCCTCTTCCTCCTTCCTTTCTGGGCTATTTGCCATTCCTCATTACTTTCATCTTCCGACGAAGGTTCTGAGGAATCGGAAGGGGGTAGGGGCAAATTGTGAGCGTCTGTGTGTGCTTGTGTGAGTGGTTGTGTTGCTGTTTTTGTTGGTGCTGATGGCTTGTTATTTGTGTGAGGTGTGTGTGATGTGGGGGAGGGGGAAACAGTCTTGGAATTTTCTTTCTTTTCCTCTGCTTCCTCACTTGTTGTTTTTGCAGATGCTGTTGTCTTCTCAGTTGCCAGTGTTGCTTGTGTTTCTCTTGTTTTGATTGTTGATGGTGGTGTTGGTAGTAGGGTTTTTTTTCCGGGTTTTGGTGGTTGCCCTTGTTGCTTTTTTTGGTTGGCGGCGGTTGGGCAACTGTCCTTGAGGTGTGCCTCGCTGCCGCATACATAACAACGTGGCCGCCTTCCTTCCACCACTACATATAACTTGTGGTCCTTTGCCAGTTGGATGTGTGTGGGGATCTTTTGGCACTCCTCTTCAGTGATATGGAGGAGGACTTCGACTTTTTTTCCCCCTTCCCAGTTTTTCTCCTCTGCAGTAGCAATTTCTAATATATTTGCCTCCTCCATTTCGAGGCATATAGAACCTACTATCCACTGGGTTTCCACTTGTGAAGGGACATTCTTTACTGTCACCTTCGTCACTCTCTGTCCAAGATAACTCGGTATCATCACCAAGTCATCTGTGTGGAGAGAGAGTGTTGAAAATTCCTTCGCTAACTGTTCGCTCTTAAAGCGTACTAGGACC
>NC_142933.1:65054221-65061721 GCF_046866305.1 Octopus bimaculoides
ATTCTTATTATACATCTCGTTTAATAGATTTTTCGTAACAAATACATCCCTATATATATGTGTGTGTATGTGTGTACATATATATATATATATATATATATATATATATGTATATATACAATTCTTTTTGTGAACGGTGAAACTCGAAATAGATAAAGATAATGGCGGGTAAATATAGGATTAAAAGTATTTTGGGGAAAAATAGTTATACGATTCGAACCCACAGCTTCTCTTGACATATCAGCATATCAGATGTTCTACCATTGGTCTAAAGCAATCTCTCAAAAATCTCTATACTTAAATGAATGTGTGTGTATATCTACATATATACATACATACATACATACATACGTATGTTTACGTATATTAACACACACACACACACACACACACACACACACACACACACACACACACACACACAAGCACATATACGTGCACATATGCGCGCGTGTGAGTGTGAAGCAGGGTACTGATAGCATGTGTGTGCCCACTTTCCAGTTGTCCCTATCAAAATGAAGGCTTTATATTGTTATAAGAATTGTTATTTGCTTTCATGCACGTACTTTAGGCTAGCAGCATCGCTTGCATTTACAGACGATACATTCAACCAATGAACATTAATGTTACACACACACACATACACACATGCAAATGCAAATGTGTGTGTGTGTTGCGGAATTCACACAAGCGCCTGGTCCTAGGGTACTTATAGTTGCAGTTTTTGGTAATTGGTCCAGGTCTCTAGTTTGAGTAGAACTTATTTCCTTCACAAAAATCTTCTTAAACAACCTTTATATACATTTTTATATACATAAATACATATTTATATATCTATGTATGCGTTAATTATATATATGTGTGTGTGTGTGTGTGTGTGTGTGTGTGTCTGTGTGTGTGTGTGTGTGTGTGTGTGTGTGTGTGTGTGTGTGTGTGTGTGTGTGTGTGTGTGTGTGTGTGTGTGTATTCTTTATATATGTATATCTATGTATATGTTAATTATATATATATAATTATTTTACTGAAACCGAAAGCAACCTCCACAAACCGTCACATAGAGATTCACGTAACCGATCATCAGACATTTGTCATAAAGCTATTGCATGAAACTGTGTGACAATTTGTGAATTTTTTGTTTAGCCTGAATAAAATCGTAATTTACTCTCCATTTGGTTTCCGAGTATATTTGCACCACCTTCTTTTGCGCCTATGATGTGCTTACTTGTATGTGTGTGTATACACACACACACACACACACACACCAAACACACACACACACACACACACACACACACACACATATATATACGAGTAAGCGGACAAACGAAAGAAGGGCACTCAGCCAATTTATTGGGAGTTATATGTACATATATATATATATATATATATATATATATATATATATATATATATATAGAGAGAGAGAGAGAGAGATAGATATGTATGTGTGTGTGTGTGTGATGCTATTTCCGTAACTGTATCTTATATCATCTGGATTTTACAATTTCTATGTTAATATCTTTACTGATTTATCACATGTACGAAATACCTCGAAAATACACACACTTATGCTTACAGAATTATACGTGTAAGCAAAGGCGTTAACACGCAATTTTTCCAAAACTTTCACAGACGCATACACACATACACACTCAAAAGCACACACGCAATCACAAGTGCATACACAGGCGCTCGCTTGCATGTACGATACTAAACGAGTATATTCATGGTCAACAACTTTTGCTATACACACATTTACACTTATAAGGATGAATAAACGAACGCACAAACGCATACGAAGTTACACACACACACACACACACACACACACACACACACACACGCATACACTGTTACGAGCACATGCACACACACAGAAATGCATTTAGGTGCTTATGTGTAAATGCATAAAGGCACCGGGAAACATACTTACTTGCACATACAAACATGAATGCACACATACATAGATACATGCATACTCACATACATACTTGCATGCAGTTTCAGAGTTGTGTATAAACAATTTATAGTATGTTTACATAAACTCGCTCGTTCACAGCTATACAGTTGCAGAAGTGTATATATCCATGATGTTATATAGCTGTACAGGCATCGCATAAACATACTCATACACACCCACACACATGCACATACATAATATCAAAGGGTTTTCTACATTTATATACACAAATGTACACAAACATTTTGTTCTAGTGCGGAAGTGTATACATACACATTTTCTACCTTAAATATGCATACCCACTCACACACACACACACACATACACACACACTTATGCTGATACGCGCGCATGTACACACAGTACGTTCGTGAGTGCACACAAACACTCACACATAAACACACACATACTCATATACACACACACGTAATAATATAGTTTCAGAAATGTGTGTGTGTGTGTGTATATATATATATATATATATATATATATGTATAGTTTGGTACATATGCACATATATACACAACTGCATACACATATGCGCTGCTACTGATACATGCATATGCGCACAATAACACGCATGGTCCGCTACACACACACAAAAAATAATCACATGTAACATCCTGTTAGAGAATTTGTATAAATACGTGTGTTTTTTATACATACACAGGCCTGTACACACTTTACTACACATGCATATACATAGGATACTCAATTTGTTACACATACATACACACATATTTCTTTGTAACACAGGGCACAGAGGCTTGAACGTGTATGATTTTTTTATGTAAGAATGCACACCTTTGCACTAAACATACATACACGTATAAATGTATATGCATATAGTCCATAAACATTGCACACAAGCATGAGCAGAAAACCATCTGGTGACCACACGATAAGTTAGTTATTAAAAACAGGGGCCAAATTTCCTTCAAATCACAACTTGATATTTTGAAAAAGGAAAATATCAGTAGTAACTCGTAATATATAGTGGTTGTTATACTAAAACAGATGGAATGGTCACGAATGGAATATCTTTGTCTATAGGTCTGTCTCAATTAGGGCCAACTTACTTCTATTCAACAAGAACGGCAATAATTGCAAAAACATCAACAATTACATATATTGGAAAATTATGCCCATTAATAAAAATTAACATACACACATACAGTTCTCAATGAAACACAGACATAATGAATACAAGCACACACACAGACACACATACACACCCTTACGTACATTCACACACACACACACACACACACATATGTTTAGTGAAACATTCGCATAGATTGTTTGCATGTTTGTGTGTGTGTGTGTGTGTGTGAGCATATAAGTATATCTGTTTAGTGCTTACTGTTTGAAAAATGAGTACTGAATATTATTCGGGTCAAGTCAATCTTGACCAACATATCGTTATTTTTTTTTACCTACTTTATTTTTAATCATTTTACTTGTTTCAGTCATTAGAATGTGGCCATGCTACTGCACCGCCTTGAAGAATTTTTAGTCCAATGAATTGAGCCCAGTACTATTTTTTTATGCATAATACTTATTCTATCGATTTAATTTGCCGAACCGCTAGGTTACGGAAACGCAAACATATCAACACTAGTTGTCAAGCGGTAATCACACACACACACACACACACACACACACACACACACACACACACGACGGGCTTTTTCAGTTTCTGTCCACCAAATCCACTCACAAGGCTTTGGTCGCCCCGTGGCTCAAGGTGCTACAAAGAAAGACTGAATCCGGAACCATGTGGTTAGGTAGCAAGCTTCTTTCCATACACCCATGCCTATATGTGTGTATGTATATATATATATATATATATTTGCATGTATACCTATATGTATGTGTGTGTATGCATAAATAGGCATGTAGACAGACAGACAGACAGGCAGGCAGACAGACAGAAAGATAGATAGATAGATAGATAGATAGATAGATAGATAGATAGAACAGAAGTAAATAAAATACCTGATTAGAAGTACACAAATGAGCAGTAAGTGCAAGTACATGATAAATATAAGAAAGGAACCATCAAGTACGTGAAAGATGGAGAATAAAAAAGGATTAAAAGCAGCAAATAGAAGGAGCCGTAAAGTAAAGAATGGGTGAGGATCAGTTGTGTATTTGTGACAACTTCTGTAAGAATTACTGATTTATCGTGAATGACTGTAATAGTGTAGTGAGCAGAACTAGCGTTGAACGAGGAGAAAAGAATCAAGTTCTTAAAATGATATGAAAAATGGGTTAATTAGTAACATAAAAGATCATGTGTTAGGAATTAAAGGCAGAATTCGAATTGAAATGATGTTGAAATTGGAAGGATAGGCAATAAATATAGATAAATATCAATCAGGAGTAAGTAAAAGACAATATTGAGATACAGAAACACAGATCAAGAGTGAAGTGTAAGGGTTTTCATGAAGACGGATCAAAAAGAGCATTGAAAGAAAGAAGATAATGGTAAACCCATGGATGAAGAGAAGTGAATCAAAAGGAGAACTATTAGGTTTCAAAAATATCAGTAGTGGTAAAGGAGGCTCAAGAGTAGGATCAAAGTGGTGGTCAACGGTAAGGATCAAACTGGGGGTGGGCACAAGAGTAGGATCAAGGAGGATCAAATGTAAAAGGAATTAGATGTAATGATGAAGAACAACCCAAGATCAAAAGAAGAGTATCATTCTTAATCACAAGCAAAAGTGAGAATGATGAGTTTTCGAATTTGTTCCGAGGATCAGACGTAAATGAAAAGGAAGATTAAGAAGAAATGTGAAGGGTCCAGTAGTAAACGGGATTCAATTTTTTAAAATCGTTGGGTATAAGAAGGGTTAGGAGAAAAAAAAAAGGCAGTAACATGCAGAGATCAAATATAATCAATAAGAGGATTGAACCAAGAGTAAAATGAAAGACTGGAAAAATGAAGGATCAGTAGAAAAGAGATATGATCCAGGTTTAAGAGGAATATCGATGGGGGTCAATTTGAATGGAAGAATGTCCAGAGTGTGGAAACAAACGCAAATAGATATACAAATAAACATAAATATATCATATTACATTATTTATGTATTCCACCGAGGTCGACTTTGCCTTTCATCCTTTCGGGGTCGATAAATTAAGTACCAGTTGCGTACTGGGGTCGATCTAATCGATTGGCCTCCTCCCCAAAAATTTCAGGCCTTGTCCCTAGAGTAGAAAAGAATTATTTATGCTACGTGTAATATAGAGACACATATAGTCATGATATAAGTTGTATAAATTTTAAAATGCGACATATGTATGATTCATGTCATTCTGTAGAAAAAGGACATTTAAGTTATATATTATATTATATTATATTATATTATATTATATTATATTATATGTATACACGTAAACGAACACTCATTCACGTACTCACATATTTCACACACACACAACCATTATTAATTGTGTGTTGTATATTTTCTAATAATTTAGTTGATTTTAACGGAGATATTTTCCCATATTTATATGTATACATATGAAACAGTGTCATATTTATTCAAAGTAAGACAGTGTTTGATTCCAGTCACGGTTATAATATGCTACAAGCTATTTCAGACTATCACGAAGTTTCGAATCCCGAACGAGTTTATTTAAAGTTTAAAAGTATTTTCCCATTGTTTTGTTTTTTCAAAAATTCACAAGTCTAACAGAAACACTTATTGCACTTAAATGTAATAAAAATTAGACATTTAATAAAATTCACCCCAGTCGAAAACCTAACTACAAGAAGAAAAAATTTGAGCAGTACATGTGTTTATAACGATATTTCGTACGAATATATATAAAAAATATTTAGCGTTTGCAAAGATCTATATGTGGGTAGTGTCTCGCCTTTGTTATAAATGTGTGCAGTCCTGCAGGGTCAAATATCTTGAGTTACATAATAAAAATAATTATATATATGAGAGTCAAAGTCTATTGCAAAGGTTGCAAGACGCAATGAAAGGTTTAGAAAAAATAGATAAATGAGTGGAAATCAAACCGTGTCTGTGTTAAATAATAAGACACTAAAAGAGAATGTCTCTCCTAGACACAATAAGATAAGATATATATATATATATATATATATATATATATATATATATATATATATATATATATATATATATATATATATATATATATTCTTTCATTCTTTTACATGATTCAATCATTTGACCGCAGCCATACTGTATGTATACATGTATGTATTATGTATGCATGTATGTATGTAGTTGTTGTCTGTGTAGTATGTATATATGTATATATGCACATACTTAAACACAGACACACATACACACACACACATATTTATATATATATACACAAATACATATACAGATACATATACACCATATATACACTCACATGTATGGATAGTATATAACATGCATCTGTATGAATACGTGTGTGTGTGTGTATATATATAAATATAAAGAAATAGGGAGAGAAAGAGAGGTGGTGAGATAGTCTTAGCTAGTATATTAGTATGTAAATAGTTATATATCAGTGTCAGTATTTAAAATCTGCATAGACAATGATATATATATACATAGGCTCATACACGTATATAAATATGTATACACATGTATTCACGTGTGCGTACTTATATATATATATATATATATATATATATATATATATATATATATATATATATATATATATATATATATATATATATATATAAGTGTGTGTAAGAGAGAGTATATATTCAAATGGACACGCTCACGCGCACAAACACACATGCATATACACCCATATCGTTTGCCCGCCTCGAAGACTACTTACACTTGTGTGGCACCATAATTTATGTTTCATGACTAATTTGCATAGAATTTCCATACATTCAACATATAACAAGTGAAATTATATACATCCATACATGCACACATACATGCGTACACACGCATACACACACACACACACACACACACACATACACATATATATGCATATATACACGCATACATTATATATATGCATATGTACACATGCATATATATATATATATGTTTGCGTGTGTCTGTGTGTGCGTGTGTATGTGGGTGCATAGGTATAAACATAAATATATGTATGTTAAAATACAAAGTTGTATATACAAATACACATATCATGGAAAAATCTAATATGCTCCATTTTAATAACTGTTTTGTTGTAGATTTGTGTATGAAACTGATATCGTCTAAACACTGAACATTAGAATGGAATCATGAGGTTAATAAAAATACTGAACATGACAGAGATAATGTGGGAAATGTGAATAATGAGAAACGTGAATAATAATGATAATACTAATAATAATAATAATAATAATAATAATAATAATAATAATAATGGTTTCTTTGTTGTTGTTGTTGTTTTTTATGATGGCGGCGAGCTGGTGGAATCGTTAGTACGTCTAGTAAAATGCTTAGCAGTAGTGTTTCCTCTGACTCATCGGTGTTCTGGGTTCAAATTCCGCTCAGGTCGACTTAGCTATCGGCGGTCAATGAAATAAGTACCAGTTG
>NC_142933.1:65066721-65069221 GCF_046866305.1 Octopus bimaculoides
TTAGATAAAGGAAAACGAACTTTTTTCCTTAACTCAGTTACTTATTTTATTATATTTTCTACGGCCTTAGTTTTAAGTTAAAGAATAGTGCTGATTATTCTTTTCAGATCCTGAGAAACTGGTGAGGTCTTCTGGGGAAGACGTAACCCAGACTCATAACTACTTCATACTTGTTATTTTTAATATGATTTAATATTGATTTCAAATTTTGGTACACGGCCAGAAATTTCGGGGAATTGGTAAGTCGATTACATCGATCCTAGTGTTCAACTGGTACCCATTTTATCGACTCCGAAAGGTTGAAAGGCACAGTCAACTTCGTCGGAATTTGAACTCAGAACATAAAGACGGACCAAATGCCACTAAGCTTTTTTCCCGGCGTGCTAAAGATTCTGCAAGCCCGCCACCTTCGATATTGTTAATATTTAAAATATTGTTAATATGATTATCATTAATAATGAAATATCTGAGATGTGCTGCGAAGTTTAGAACTTGTCAACAGCTTCCATTGCGCAAGTGCGGTCAGTCGATCACTCCGCTCTCCGGAGTCCAGTAAGTTTCAGAGGTCACCAGGAGAGAATGCGCACCGCTTCGGGCCCTTTCTCTCAATGGTTTCACTGTGCACCGGCTCCAACTTACTGATATGATACCCCACCAACTGGATCGACTGACAAGAATTCGAGCTTAATTCCATTTATGGATCATGGCTACCACGATCAAATTGTGGAGTCGTGCGGGTTTAACTTCGATATAGGCAAACAGGTACCTGCCTCACACCCACAAGTTCTCAGTCTGTACATTGTTGAGGATGACTTTGTTTTTATCTTTCCGTGGTTGTTGAAACAAAGTGCTAATTAATTACTGCAGTCGATCGACTATATTCCTCTCTCAAATTTCTGCTCGAAATCAGTATTTCTGTCTGTTTTTATATCCGATCATCATCATGATATATGGAATATGGACATTGACAAAAAGTCTAGCAAATAGAATGCAGCCTTTGAAATATGGGTATTGTTAATTAACTTGTTTCAGTCATTGTAGTGCGGCCTTGAGTCGGGTGGGGTTAGTCGAATAACTCGACCACAGTATTTATTTTCGAAGTCTGCTAGTTATTCTATCGGTTGCTTTTGCCGAACCGCAAGGGCTTAACGGGTACTGATTTCCTCCACCTGAAAGTATAAATAGTAAAGTCGACCTCGCCGGCATTTTAATTAAGAACATAAAGCGGAAGAAATGCTGCTATGCTTTTTGTCCAGTGCGGTAACTATTCGGCCAAATCGCTGCCTTACGTAGATGAATAATATCAAGAAGTTGACTGACTTGTAATAGAGCGAACTTTCAAATGGACACCACAAAAACGACCGATATAGTGACATTCATGGATAGGTACATAATTTTTGAATGAATTCGAACTAGGAACCATTGTTTCTAAACGAACGGTAATGACGCTCTTATCCACTAGTCCACTATTAAGAAGTAATATGTTTTTAGTTCGGATCCATTTCGGTAGCATAGACATATCCAGCTATGGAGACATCAAATGAGGACATTAATCACATGGATCGCAACGTGTTTATTTATATAAATGAGGTTAATAATCCCTAAAAATTACAATCTGGTAACTTAAAAATGAACCCAGCTTCGCTGATTTAGGACCCTTTAGGTTCGGTATTGAATTCTTTAAGTTCCACAACCACGTGAACTTGTGTCATTGTTACAAATTATGCGAAAATATCAACTAAATTCTTCAAATCTATTCGCTCTCTTTCACTCGCTCTCTTTCTCCCCAATCTCTCTCTCTCTTTCTCTGTCTGTCTATGTGTGTATGTATGTATGTATGTATGTATGTATCTATCTGTCTATCTATCTATCTGTCTGTCTGTCTGTCTGTCTGTGTCTGTCTGTCTGTCTGTGTCTGTCTGTCTGTCTGCTCCCTGCTTATTCTGCCTATCTGTCTATCTGCTTATCTGTCTACCTGTCGATTTATCTATCCAGCTTGCCTCACTCCATCTCGTTCTCTGCACGTATGTACATACATAGGCACGCTCACACGCATATACTTACACACATAAATACATACATCACACATGTTCATGTATATACATATACATATAATCTAATATACTTAATGTGAATCCATTTCAAATATATCATTTGACTTTCAACTGAAAGATCATATGTAAATGATCTAATTATTTAATTCCCTTATAAATTACTGTTCCAATCAAAATGGACAATTGAATCAGAATCAAAGCTTAAAGAATAAAAAAGAAATAACGCAATCTAAGAAATCTAAGAAATGAAGAGAGAAAGCGTATTCATATATGTATATATGTATGTATATATGTATGTATGTATATATATATATATATATAAAGGACCACTGATGAGGTCACAGAAGTGTGACGAAAGAACTCTGGCCGAAATAAGATTACGATTAAGATTAATGTAATATAAAGCTGAAAAAAAAAAAAAAAAAAAAAGAAAATTAACACCAAAT
>NC_142933.1:65074221-65101721 GCF_046866305.1 Octopus bimaculoides
TGTGTCCAGAGTTCGAATGCCACCGGGGTCAACTTAGTCTTTCCTCCTTTCCAGGTCGATAAAATAAAGTAACAGTCAGTATACTTTCTTTTATCGATGTAATCGATTAACCCCGCTCCCCAAAATATTCATCTTGTTTGAAATCATCATCGTCATCATCATCATCATCATCATCATCATCATCATCATCATCATCATCATCATCATCAACATCATCATCATTATCATCATCATCATTATCATTATCATCATTTACTTCATCATCCCTGAATGAAATAAATACAATTATAGATATAAATAAACATTATCACAAGTATTCTATGTAGTGACCAGTTGAGCTAAATACCTAACTACACTATCATAAACAAACCGTAAGATAGTGGAGAGAAAGAGAGAGAGAGAGAGAGAGAGAGAGAGAGAGAGAGAGAGAGGAACGGAATGAGAGAGAGAAAGTCATAGTCATACATATTGGTATATATGTATTCATGTATGTATGTATGCAGTATATCTGTATGTATATGTATTTATACATGCACATGCACACATCACACACATCCACGCATGCATATAGACATACACACACACACTCATATATATGTATGTATATATATATACACAGACATAGAAAGACAGATAAACACACAGCTCGCACACACGTACATTCCACTACATACCACTTACCATGAACATCTCATTCCCCACATTCAGTTTCCTGCCCTAACCTATACATTGCCACTAATGCGATCTTCCAGCTAACCTGTTTCCTCCTCTACATTGTAATGCATCCATTGTTTCCTGTAACGATCAATAATATTAATATATGAAGGAATTGGTTGTATTCAACAAACAGATTTACATCTTTCCCCGCATCCTCGGCTGACTATGGTGTTTCACTATAAATATATACGTGTATGAGATTATATGCATACGTATGTATGTATATCTGTATGCGTGTATACTACATGTATGCATGCATACATATAAGTGTGTGCGTATCTGTATATGTGTGTGTACGTATTTTTCTCTGTGCGTGTGTATGTGAGTATATGAGTGTGTATATAGATATATGTGAGTGTATGTGTGTGCTTGTGTGTGTGTGTGTATGTGTGTGTATGTGTGTATGTGTGTATGTGTGTGTGTAGGCAATTGTTAGAGGAAATAGTATTTACGATAAAAATTTGCACACCGACTCCAGAGTAAAACTTGTCACTATTGTTCGCCTGCATTTAGCATATCTGGCAATCACTCGCTCCCACTCCGTTTGTTGTTTTATTTTCCTTCTATCAGCGAAACCGATTTGACACAGACTGCATTTTATTATTTGCAAGTTATAACATAATATAATATATGATGTACTATAATATTGTATGATACAATATAGGGCGGCTAGCTGGCAGAATCGTTAGCACGCCGGGTGAAATGCTTAGCGGTATTTCCTTTGCCGTTACGTTCTGAGTTCAAATTCCCCCGAGGTCGACTTTGCCTTTCATCCTTTCGAGGTCGATTGAATAAGTACGAGTTACGCACTGGGGTCGATGTAATCGACTTAATACTTTTGTCTGTTCTTGTTTGTCTTCTCTACGTTTAGCCCCTCAGTGGGCAATAGAGAAATATATATGTGTGTGTGTGTGTGTGTATGTGTGTGTACAGAAAGCGTAGTGGGGGAAAAAATAAAGAGTGAGAGTGAAGGCACGTGATCTAGTGGTTAGGGTAATCGATTTCTGAACCGGGTAGCATATTGAATCCTTGAGCAAGACACTTCACCACACGATGTTCCAACCTCCTCAGCTGAAAAGGCGTACTAGCCGACAACTTGGGGAAGGTTTGCTTCACTCCAAGTGTTACAATCTGGATACTCCGGTTATTTAGGTGTAGAAGGGCTGTGAGAGCGGTTGTGTCTATTCACCACTACGGAAGTACCTGAAACAGCCAGCGTAAGCATGGTTAGAAGTATCTGGTCATACTTACTTGCGATTGACAATTAAGCTTGTATGTATGTATACGTATGTGTAAGAAAGTTTTATTTGAACTGCATCTATCCTTGCATCTTCTCCGATCACTATTTCTTGGAGGCTCGTGAGGACAGAGTCCTCGAGCACCTTCTCCATAGTCCTATCATAAATGACTGTGACTACACTTTCTGGCAGGATTCCCCAGTGTGACCGACTGCGATTATGAATATTATCCAACCATCTTCTTCTTGGTATACCCTTAGGTCTCCTGCTTGGCTTCGAGAATCCGTCTTGTGAATTTTTCCTGCGACATTCTCATTACGTATCCATGGTACCAAGCCTGTGACCTTTCAAAGCGGGGAAGCAGCGGTTCAACCAGGAGAAAGTCCTTGATTCCCGAGCTCCCTTTTGAAGGCTTGAGAGAAAAAAAAACATAGACTAGAAAGAAAAGCAAGAACTCAACACCTACTTCTTAAAGAAGCAGGCTATGATTTATTTTTAACAGAAAGCTGTATTACTTTCGCAAAAAAAAAAAAAAAAAATTTAGTGTTTCAGCTTATGAATCGTCGGAGCAATGAGACATAATTCTCATGTGACTAAACGCTGCTTGCAGAAAAATATTTTGTCTTACTGAATGGAATATATAGGAAAGAATGGAACCAATGGGATATATTTTGTATTTCTGATTATTGATACAACTGTCTGAATTATTCTGTGTTAGTATTGTAAGTCAAGAGTAATTAAAGATGCTAGTATATTCAAAATGACTGCATTTAAAACAAAGTTGGCTTATAATTCAATAATAACAGAATGTCTAGGTTTGTGGTAATCTGAACTGAGTCAAGAAAACACATATAGTTTTTTGTTATAATTTTGTACACATAAAAAACACGTATAGGCAATAGCTTAAGAGCTATTGTCAATATGTGCGTTGTTATGTGTACAAAGGTATAATCTGTAATAATTATTTAACTTATGGCGGAAGAGGATGTAAAGAAAGTCGATATTGTTTAAAATATCTAATTGTATTACCAAAGATAGATAATGTACAAAGAAAAAAAAATGTCAAACTTTAATAAGATATCTAGTTGTACAACAAAAAAAGGAACATAATGAAGCAGTAAGAGAATATGTACTTGGAATTAATTTGAGTGTAGGAGTTATAAGCATAATATGTAAATTAAAATAAATGAAATTAGATTAAAATTATTATTATCTAATTATAGTGGTGGTTGATAAATTAATGGTATTCATGTAGCTCTTAGAATTTTTCTACAAGGAAACCGACGGCCGGATAATATATGTATATATATACAATATGTACACATGTATGTATATATATATATATATATATATATATATATATATATATATATATATATATATATATATATATACATATATATACGTAGGTGTATATATACATACGTATACATATATATATATATATATACATATATATATATGTATGTATGTACATACATACATACATACATGTACGTGTGTTTGTGTGTGAATATGGTAAATATATATATTTATATTGTCCGTCATGCTATTCAAACTGCTGTGTAAGCAATCACGAATAAAATGGACATTTATTCCGGGAACACATTATTAGAATGTTTACTAATATTCTTTTCTACTCTAGACACAAGGCCCGTAATTTTGGTGGGGCCAGTCGATTAGATCGACCCTAGTATGCAACTGGTACTGAATTTATCGATCTCGAAAGGATGAAAGGCAAAGCCGACCTCGGCAGAATTGAAACCAGAACATAAAGGCAGACGTAATACCTATTTCTTTACTGCCCACAAGGGGCTACACACAGAGGGGACAAACAAGGACAGACAAACGGATTAAGTCGATTATATCGACCCCAGTGCGTAACTGGTACTTAATTTATCGACCCCGAAAGGATGAAAGGCAAAGTCGACCTCGGCGGAATTTGAACTCAGAACGCAGTGGCAGACGAAATACCGCTAAGCATTTCGCCCGGAGTGCTAACTTTTCTGCCAGCTCGCCGCCTTAGAACATTAACTAATATTATAAATACAGTAGTACTTCTGGACGAAAAATATCTACACTTATATAACGACAGGGTTGGGGTTTAGCTCTATATTTCATGGAAGTGGGGAGAGGAGTAGGGAAGTGGAATTAAGGCTGACTAAATGTTAAAAACAAATACTCTAACATGATATATACAGAATAAAACAAAAACTTAGAGAAATATATGAAGTGTTTGAAGTGACCATTGATGTGCAGTATTTTGTGAATAGGATTTCGCAACTTTCAGTTCTGCAAAGATAACATATTTTAAAATGTTTCAATACGGGACTTAGCTAAGGATAGTATATTCAAATTTTAAATTATAGTTGAAGTTCTTAGCGCTTAAAATCCTTATGAAAAATTTACAGTACCACATCATCTATTCTGGTTTCGAAAAGTGTGAGTGTGCTCATATCTAAATTTGATCTGATTTGTCCTGAGACCAGTGCATAGGCATTTTAATATCTGCTGTTGCTTGATAGACATGAAGTCATGAAGTCTACATTTACAGCCGAAAAGATCAGTATTAAGGTTAGTGTAGTTTCAAGTAATACTCATTAGGCTTCGGGCATTGGCGGTTTATGTTTAGGCTTTTAAAGTCTTTCTTTTAAACATTTTAGTCAGAAGTCAAGGGCAATGCTTACGACGTGTAGAGGGCATTTGAAAGAGGTAAAGAAAATATACTCAAACCTGCACCTAGTCCGAGTGATTGCAGCAGAGTGGAATTCCCTGACGTTATCCAAGGTGCTAGGTGGTGGTGTTAAACAGGGCAACAGTTTAAGTCTAGCAGCCAAGAAGTACAAGAAAATATCGAAACAATTGTACAGCTTTAAGACATTACTTGAATACAAAGTATATAAACACTGCATATAAAATGTCTTGAGATCTTTCACGAGGTGGTCTACTTTGTTGATGATATGAATGTGTATGTATACATAAATCCTTCCGTCGATTTCACTTATTCAATCAATTGAATTGATGCGCATACTCATTAAATAATTCTCAGGTGGAATCAATACGATACAATACCAAGGATGGCTTTCGAATGAGAGCAACAGTCCACCAGCTGGACTTCTACAGAAACCTTTTAACCAAACTCACCCATATCCCCTGTGTTGAAATTAGTTAGATTTTGTGTATAGTTGATTATGAATTTTTGATGTAATTTTTGTTAATTATTTTGTAATATTTATGAGGCAAAGGAAACTTTTATTACAATAAACACTTTAGCAAATGATACAACAACCGTTAAGCTGAATGGTGGATTGAACCATATCGTATTTATTTGCGTCTTCGTTGTTCTTATTTGTAATATTTTCAGGTGTCTTTTTCTATCTCGGAATTCAGATCGGAAGATGGCAAGATAGCATCATTACATTAATTCGATGACTTATTAAAACATTTGTTGGTTTGCGAATAAGTCAGCTAACCTCAAGTTGATAACGTTCCCATGATGTTTAGAAAGTTCATATATATTTCGCTTAGGCACAACGATACTAATAACCTGGTGTTAGAACTCGATATGCTTCAGAACGAAGTGTCAGTCGAGTACAGAGCGGTAATAGGACATTGGGACGACAAAGGAATAAGAAATTATGTCATGAACTTTACTAGTTTACAGCTAATTCTGCTATTAGATGCAATGCGATCATAGTTGAATGTTTGTGTATCACCCTATAGCTTCACCGGAGATTCAAACATGAAGTAGATTTCATTTGGTATGATGTTTACATTCATATATGATGGGCCTCCTCACGGACTCAGGATGATCTTTATAAAAAAGTGGAGTAAGCTAATCTCTCGGACAACCCACATAGTGACTTGCTGAATGTGGAAATTGCTTGTGTGGGACCATTCACACTTTTCGGTCGTGCTATTAACAACGATCGTTGTAAGTGTGCCACGAGACTGATGAAAAGCAGATCTCAATTGAAAAGCCGTTGACTCTTATGAGTTCGTCAGCCCTTTGAGGGTTTTTCTTTTTCATCATGCAAAGTGCCAATATTCCCCCTTCTTACCAAGCAAGCTTGGTGGGGTTGCTGGTTTAGTCACCGACAACTGGCCATTTACTGGATTATATGTTACCAATAGCGTATGAGAGCGACCTCACACACACGCATACACACACACACACACACACACACACACACACACACACACACACATACACACACACACACACACACACACCAAAAAGTTAAAAGTTATGACTGGTCATAACTTTTAACATCATACCTATAAAGCGCTCATTAGTATAGGCGACTTATCAAACTCAAATGGCTGAATGCGCATAAAGTCTCTAGAACTGGAGGAAGAAATACGTAACGGTCAGTTGGTTTTGTAAACACAAGGTAATTGTCTGTGCTGCGGACTGTACAGAGTTATCCCCATTATATCAGCTCTGGCCGTGGTGATATTCGAAGATGTGGCATGACTATACAACGAATGGGGAATTCCAAGTCTGAAATAATGAACGTTTTAGATGAGGGAATTGACTGAATACTTCTTTCTTAGAGTTTAAAAAGGTCCCCGGGTCGAGCGAGTTTATTTAGGATTCTTGCCTTCTTAACCAAGCAAAGCTTATATCGTTTGCTCCCGTTTATATAAGCCCTTGATTTCTCGAGCAGCTTCCATTTATGTATGGGGTTCCTTCCACTTTTAAGTGCCATACGTGGCTGGCCAAGGACGTGACATTGCGCCATTCCTGTATCCTAAAAGAGAACTTGTGATTGTGTGTATATGTGTGTATAGAATACAGGTGTAATATATATATATATATATATATATATATATATATATATATATATATATATATGTATGTATGTACGTATGTATGTATATGTATGTATGTATAAATGTGTGTTATCTTGGAATTTGAAGGGTCAATGCCTAGGAAAGGAGATTGTACTTATAAGGAATGAGTTTGAATCAGACGAGTGTGAGGTATGTGTGGTGTGGTGCGCGTGGGGAGGTTTTGTTTTTATTTGTAAGCATAATCTATCTATGCGTTAGATTGGGACGTGGGGTGTGGGGCGTGGGGCATGGGGTGTGGGGCGTGGGGCGTGTGGAGTGGTATATGCAGTTGAGTTGGATGTTGTACAAATGGACTAAAAGGTCTGTTTTGGCCGTTAGACAACGAAGTTACATAAATTTAATCTGTCAGCCCGTGGGTAATATATTGTTGGAAAGGATGAAGTCTACTCAAATAAAGGGAGAATGCGTGGATATTATATTGGTGTAAGTGTAAAAAAGTAAGCGAATTTCCGAGGGAGCCTCCAATTAGGTTTTGCGGAGCGGTTATGACCAGAGACAAGAAAAGAAGTTATATGTATAAGCAATTATATAGCGACGGTGTGGTTTGATCTTGAGTATTCTAGAGTAGGTAAATTTGTTTTAGAGACAATGGAAGTAACAGAACAGAGTAGAATGAAACAGTACGTGTAGGGTGCTGCGGAGGTTGGTAAGGTGTTTGTTGATTTTCAAGTTGATTAATTTAATAGTTTATTTATTTACTAATTTAATAATTTGTTTATAAGAGGAGTGCGGTGTGTAGGATGTGATGTTGAGTAGTAGAACCGAAAACCATATGTTAGTTTGTAAGTAGGATGGGTTTGGGAGGCAAAAACGGACGAGGATGAAGATGTCGTCTATAGCACGAAGGTCGTTCACATAAATATGTGGGTGTTGATGCATAGACAGTAGACAGACACACAAATACACACACACACGCATGTATATACACACACAGACACAAATGGATTATATACATATCTATACACACATAGACAATTACACTTCCGTATACATACATGTATATGACGTCTGGTGAACGTATGTAAGGGATAAAAGAGATACAGGCTGGTGTGCACTGGTCTAGATAAATATATGCATGTGTGTAGACAGGCACACACAGACGTATATATGTAGATACACGTCAGGCAGGGTATAAATCGCTCAAGCTAAAAGATCCCTTCCTTCGACTTATCCCGCTATTTTCGACTTAAAATCTTTATTTACTAACAGCAATTTTGGAGCTAGCATTGTTTCAAAGATGTTTTTTACAACGCAAAGTTTGTGTTTCTGGATTGCTGTGTGACTTTTGTAGTCATATAGCCATACATGTATATATATGTGTGTGTACGTATGTGCGTGTGTATGTGTGCGTATGTGTGTGTGCCCGTGTGCGCATATAAGTATGCACACGCATTTATACTGTACACACACATTCACTGACTCTCTCTCTCTCTCTCTCTCTCTCTCTCTCTCACACACATACACACACACACACACACATACAAACACATTATATATAATATAGCTGGTAATTAATATCTTTATTACTCAAGGTTTGACCGGCACCTGAATTGTGTACATTGTCGTTGAGAGTGAATCATCAATTATTTACAATATATGAAGGTTGTACGTATAAAGGTATATATATGTATGTATGTATGTATGTTGAAGAGCGTAGCTCGAAACGTTAAAGACTTTCTCTATTCCCGAGCGTTAAGCTAATACATCCTTTTGTTGTTTACACCACCTGTCCTCGTCTGTTGTTGTTTTTTTCGTACATTCTCCCATATATATATATATATGTAGTTGTTGTGTCTGGGGAGAGTCATTCTCTTTCAGTGCCTTATAATTTAACACACTCACCGGTAAAATTTCCACTCATATACTTATTTATTTTTCTATAGTTGTTGACTCTCAACAACTATTCAAAGGTTACAAGACGCAACGAAAATTTTAGAGAAACAAATAAGTAAATAAGTGGAAATTTTACTGGTGAGTCTATTAAATTATAAGGCACTAAAAGGGAATGACTCTCCCCAGACACAACAGAATATGCTTCAACATACGAACTCACATAAAGAATCCTTCAAGCCAAATCCAAAAACGAAATATATATACATACCCAGTTATGTATCTATATGTAAATGTGGATGAACGTATATACATACATGTACATATATATGCATATACTCATATATTGTTTATATATATATATATATATATGAATATATTTATATGTGTGTGTGTGTATACATTACAAATACACGTGTACAAAGAGAAATACATGTATACACACGCGCGCACACACACACACATATATCTGTTTGTGTATGTGTGGGTACGTGTGTACTATCACTGATATTTGCTGGTTTTCGAGGCAATTTATGCTATATTATCATATATTAGTAGCCAATATTAATATTTGCATAAATTCTGTTATGTACTTTCCGCACCTTCGGCTTTAACTCATTCTACTCCTCTCTCTCTCTCTCTTTCTGTCTATCTATCATATACAGCTACGCCTGTCCTTCTCTCTCCTTTTCTGTACTCATCTGATGTATCTCACAAACTTCTCCCCCTGCTTCTCTCTGTTTCTCTCACCTCTATGCATATTTGTGCATCTCCATGTGTGTATGTGTCACCTTATTTGCATGTGTGTGTGTGTGTGTGTGTTCATTTGCGTGCATCGCTCTTTCTACTTACTTGTAATCATTCACTCTCTCGCTCTCTCTTTTAACTTACCCTCCTCTTACTATTTCTGTTTCATTATCTCAGTCTTGTTAGCTCTCAACCTATACCTTGATCTGCAGCTCTCTCTCTCTCTCACTCTCTCTCTCACTCTCTCGCTCTCTTTTCTTTTCTCTATCTCCCCCCCTCTCTCTTGCTCACTCTCTGGCTCTCTGTGTTCACCTCTCTCCCTCTATCAGGCTTTCTTCATTTTCGCGCTTCGCTCTCCAGCGCTATTTATCGCCCTCTTGTATTCTTTCTCCACCTCTCCTTGCTCACACAAATACAATGGACACTCACTAATTCTTCGTTATTCTCTCTTCATGATTTCTCTCCCACTCTCTCTCTCTCTCTCTCTCTCTCTCTCTGTCTAGTTCTCTAAACATTTAAGTTGCAATGGGGATAGGAGAGGAACTTATGAACGTGTGTGCGTGTGTTTGTGTGTGTATGTGTGTACATGTGTGTACATGTGTGTGTGCGTGTGTGTGTGTGTATGTGTGTATGCGTGCAAACTCGTGTGTATGTGTTTAAATATACGTATATATATATATAATACCAGTGCATAAGCACAAAATTATGCCTGTCTATGTATGTATATATGTATGTATATATGTATGTATATATCCATGTATCTATCTATCTATCTATCTATCTATCTATCTATCTATCTATTTATGTGTCTGTTCATGTAACTATTTGCCTACTCATGTATGTGTATATAGACACACACGCACACATACATGTATATACTCACACATATACATATGGACGTTAAGACACAAACATATCCATATATTCACACAAA
Source organism: Octopus bimaculoides (assembly GCF_046866305.1). Lineage (NCBI taxonomy): Eukaryota > Metazoa > Mollusca > Cephalopoda > Octopoda > Octopodidae > Octopus > Octopus bimaculoides. The sequence goes on from NC_142933.1 coordinate 65,084,545, forward strand.
CGTGTTTATATATATATATATATATATATATATATATATATATATATATATATATATATATATTTATTTATTTATGTATCGATGCGTTTTTGTGTACCACCAAATTTATCTTAAATGCTGCATAATTCAACATGAATTGTGTGTATATATGTATGCAAGTGTGTATGTATATGCATGTGTGTTTGTGCATGCGGGAGAGTATCTTTCAGACCAGCTGCATACCTTCTATAAATATGCACACAGTTGTGCACTTCCGGTGTCTGATGGCACGTGCGGCAGTAAGCAGTTTTGGTAGATACTGTCTACTTACCTGACATGTTTACTCTTTCTCAATCATGCACTGTGTCCTCCTCCCATCTCACACATACTCTCTCTCACACTCTCTCTTTCTATCTATCTATCTATCTATCTATCTATCTATCTATCTATCTATCTATCTATCTGTCTATCTATCTATCTACCTATCTATCTGTCTGTCTGTCTGTCTGTCTGTTTATCTACACATGTTTATTTGTATATGCTTATATATATATATATATATATATATATATATAAACATATGCATATAGACATATACGTATAAAATATATGTATACATATATATTCTAGTCACCTACAAGGGAGACAACCTCACAATGCACATTATATATATATATATATATATATATATATATATATATATATATAGATATAATAATAATAATAATAATAATAATAATAATAATAATAATAATAATAATAATAATAATAATAACAACAACAACAACATCGAAAAATACCTTAGGAATGAGAACCCAGCTTCGAAATTTTCCTCAAGACACCTGATGAAGGCTGGAGGGTATATCAGCCGAAACGTTGTGTTAACAACAAACAAATGAGGACAAATATCCGTCAATTGTAAATAATGTAAATAATGTACATAATTCCTCGTCTCTTAAATATAGAACAGGTAGTTTAGTTGCTCAAACATTTAGAACTGAATAGTCTCTGATGGGTGCAGGCGTGGTTGTGTGCTAAGAAGCTTGCTTCCCATCCACATTGTCCCGGGTTCAGTCCCACTGCGTGACACCTTGGGCGTCTTCTGCTGTAGGCTCGGGCCGACCAAAACCTTGTGAGCGGATTTCGTTGACGGAAACTGAAAGAAGCCCGTCGTACGCACGCACACACACACACACACACACATATGTATGTATGTATGTATCTATGAGTGTGTCTTTGAATCTGTATTTGTCCCCCACTACCACTTGACAATCGGTGTTGGTGAGTTTATGTCTCTGTAACTCTTGAGATTCGGCAAAAGAAATCGATAGTATAAGTACTAGGCCTAAAAAAAGTACTCCGAGGTGGGGTCGATTTGTTCGACTAAAGCCTTCCAAGGCCGTGCTCCAGTATGTCCTCAGTCAAATGAGTGAAACAAGTAAAGGATAAAGATAAATAGTCCGAAAAAAGGCGGTTCTGCGGCTTCTTGCGGAACAACCTGCACAGATGATATGTTTGGTGTTGAAATTTATATGCATCTACAATACCTGACGTCCTCCTTCAAATCAAGATTGCTTGAACAGAGGCACTGTGTACCACATGTCCAGTGTCAAAGTGATCGCAGAGCAACGTGAAATGAAACGTCTTGCTCAAGAACACAATGCACCAACCGGTCTAGGAATCGAAACCATGATCTGACGATTGTGAGTGCAATATCCTAACCACTAAGGCATACGCCTTTGCTAAAACTGAATTCTTGTCGTTGAAACTGACACAGATCCATTTTTATATGCATGTATGTGTATGTGTGTGTGTATGTATGTGTGTGTGCGTGTGCGTGTATGTATGAATATATGCATGTGTATGCCTACATGCTTATATCTACTTTTATCTGTATATATATATATATATATATATATATATATATATATATATATATATATATAGATATAGATGTGTGTGTGTGTGTGTGTGTGTGTGTGATCCCCACAAAACGAGGTAAAACATAACAAGAAAACACAACAACGCGAGGACGTGGTACATGCAAAGTATTAGCAGACGCTCAGGGAAAGAAAGAAAAGTAGTTTTACGTTTCGAGCAAAACTCTTCGTCAGAGACAGGAGACGGAGGAAGTCCAACAGAAAAAGAAGATGGAGGAAAAAATCGCCAACGATCCACTTATGGCTACATTTTGAAAGTATATATACATATCATTGATTCTTGCTAATGGCTTATTCATTCAACAGCCCTCAAATCAGAGCTGCAATCAATTTGCTTGCGGAAAAAAATTGCCATGCAAATAATCGAAGCCCTTATTTAATCGCGCTACTTTTAAATTGTTATCTTCTCCTATAGTATTTCAACCACAGAAATACATTTGTGTTTTCGCTAAATCGAAATCTAATGTGTCTATTAGCTATATTCCAATAGACTAGATCGAAGATTCGTCGTTTTATCAATGGGCTTCAAAATCGTTGTCTCTTGTCCGTAAATATCCATTGTGATATTTTTTATTATTCTGATCGGACGTGTATGGAGGACATGTTTTACAATATTAAGCCCAAAGTATTTTTCTCTTTGATTTGCATTAACCGCGCACACACACACATACATGCACACACACACACACACACACACACACACACACACACACACACACACACACACATACATACATACAGAAAATGGCGCACAAACAGATAAACTCATTCACACATACTCTTAAAAATATTCATGTTCAGAAAAGGTTGCTGGTGAATTCATAGTTTCGGTTAGTTGTTAGCATTAAGCAGTCAGATGAGGTCAAGTAAGCTGAAACTTCGAAGTCACGCTCAAACTTTTAGATGGTACTACACTGAAATATGTCTAGTGATTAAACAGTAAAGGTAATGATTACAACAACAGTAATGATAATTTTCTTTTGATCGTCGTCGTCATCATCACCATCATGACCAGCATCATCATCACTATCATTATCACTCCGCCGGAACCTCCACTATCATCTTCGTCTTCGTCATCATCATCATCATCATCATCCTCACGTCGTCGTCGTCGTCGTCGTCGTCGTCGTCGTCGTCATCATCATCATCGTCATCATCGTCATCATCGTCATCGTCGTCGTCGTCGTCGTCGTCGTCGTCGTCGTGTCATCATCACCATCATCACCATCATCATCACTATCATTATCACTCCACCAGAATCTCCATTATCATTTTCGTCATCATCATCATCATCATCATCACCATCATCGTCATCGTCGTCGTCGTCGTCGTCATCGTCGTCGTCGTCATCCTCACCGTCGTCGTCATGCTGTCCCTTAATATCAATAGCAACGCCTGTGATCATTGATCTCCACAACCAGAAATGATCTGCAGTTAAACAACAACAATAACAAAAACAATAACAACAACACTGCAGTAAGCTCCCTCGGTCCTTATCCCACAGCGCTTCCCATCGTCGAACTGCAATTTTTTTTTTCTGTTTTGCTCTAGAGCTTAATGGGGCCTCATATCGTGTTAAATGGTCATTGCTAACATCTACTTTTTTTAGTTCTTCAAGGGACCCTCATATCAGATATTAGCCATTCTTTTATCTCTTACTTGTTTCAGCCATTTGACTGCGGCCATGTAGAGATACTGCCTTGAAGGGTTTTAGATGAACAAATCAGCCCCATAACTTATTTGTTAGGCCTTTTGTTACGGGAACGCAAACACACCAACACCGGTTGTCAAGCGGTGGTGGGGGAACAAATACACACACACACACACACGTGCGCATGCATATATATGACGAGCTTCTTTCAGTTTCTTTCAACCGAATCCATTTACAAGGCTTTGGTCGGTGTCCGAATCTATAGTGGAAGGCACTTGCCCAAAGTGCCATGCAGTGGAACTGAACCTGGAACCATGTAGTTGGGAAGCAAGCTTCTTAAGCATAAAAAATTTATATAGAAAAGAGCATCACACCCACACTGACTGGGTTTGCATCATCATTAATTGATCACGCTTGTTAAACTACATACTCGGTATTTGTTTATGCTATATTAGCAGTAACATGTAACCTCGCCAAGACAAATCGTCAGCCATTTCTTACAGAGTAGGTTATTCTGCCAATATCTCAATAATATGCATGTGGCTCATTCCCAATTAGGTCAACTTCAGACTTGCTGCTCGATCTGGTTTGAGATGCAAACAGGTCTTCAAAGAGGGATATCTGGAGGATGTAATCTTAGATATAAAATCTGACAAAAAAAAAATAGCTTGGATAATTACGAATATGCCTGTAATCATACGCTTGGTTGTCCGGCCAGAGCAATTATAATACGAATGCATATATACACATACACATGAGCACTCACATGTATAGATACATATATATATGCATTTATATTTATGGTTCCATTATAGGTTTTCTTTCCTTTTTTTCTCGTTTGACTTTTTTTGCATGACCTTCTTCGTGTTTTATCTTCTCGTTTTTCTTCATGTTTTCTCAGACTAGCATCCTACTTTTTAATCAAACGATATGCACTGAGTCTGGCATATTATATAAATCTACCAATGTATTGTATCGCCAATATACAAAGCTATCTGTACCTATTGTAAATCGTTTATATTAAATTATATACATATATATATATATATATATATATATATATATATATATATATATATATATATATATATATATATATTTATATAAGTATAGATTAGTGGTACAACAAGGCACCAATATTCATTGGAAATAGCAGTCGATACAAATACGACGCTTTAATAAAGCTACAGCGTATATCCTGGCAAAGACGTGTGGGTGCAACAAACATGAAAAATTTGTCTTACCTCTAGGAAGAACATTCGATAAATGGACAACCCAGAATCGGATAATGCAGGACCGGTTCCTGACTCTTCAAATACGCTTGTCAACGTAAATTTGATCAATCTTCATCAACTGTATTTACCTAGACAATATTTCGAATGTTGCTATATCAGGTACCTGATGAGATTAACTAAATCCTTTTTAAGTCACGTTTTGTGTAGGGAGTTCTTGTTGAATGAGTTGTATCCAGGTATACCTGGTGGCTTATCTGGTATTCCTTGAAGAAATTTGTCCAGATTCCGTTTAAAGGCGATGTGATCCTTTTCCTCTTTGATCTTTTTCCACACACACACACACACACACACACACACACACACACACACACACACATACAGACATATATGCATATATATACATATATACATATATATATGTATATATATATGCATATATATATATATATACGTATATATATATATATACATATATATATATATATATGTATGTATATATATATATATATATATATATATATATATATATATATATATATATATATATATATATATATATATATATATATATATATATATATATATAATTTCCAAGATACATTTCCCGGATGTATCATCAGTGAGGTTCTTGACCGAGCTGGAATTGATCATGTCTCAGGTTGCATCCCAGCAGCAACAAGCTACGGATCTGCTACATTTATCCAATACTATCAAACAATTATCTCCTCAGTTTCAGTGATGGGACGTATTCCCCCAGCCCTCTTTGCTGTTCCAGTAATTCCAGACTCAGTCGAACGCTCAACAACAAAACCCTCTATCCAGTTAGCTCGCAAGTTTTGGCTTGTGTGCTACTCAAACAGCATAAACTTTCTCTACGTGTTCTTCCCAGAGTACCGTCTGATCCCACATGATCACCTGGTTGATGGAATCTGAGAAGATAACTGCGTTTAGGAGGAGTATCGTCAGTGTGATGTACACTGGAATATTTATCTGTTTAGCGAGATTCATTCTCACCTGCCACTAAGGGGCAATGGAAATTAAGCACGGGCATTGATTTTATATGTATGTATGTATGTATGTATGTATGTATGTATGTATGTATCTATCTATCTATCTATCCGTCTATCCATCTATCTGTCTACATGTGTATCTATATATGTGCACACACACACACACACACACACACACACACACACACACACACACACACACACATATATATATATACATGCATGCATTCATATATAGATATACATATATGTATGTATGTATGTATGTATGTATGTATGTATCTATCTATCTATCTATATATCTATCTATGTGTATATATATATATATATATATATATATATATATATATAAAACCCAAGAGAGTTAGGGGTTGAGGATTCGACCCACTGAGGGATAGTATCTATCCAATACACTGCTGGGAGGGTTCCCAATTATTGTTACACTAGTGTTATACCAGGTGCATACCGCATATTCTCCTCCATTTTCTCATTGCTATATATATATATATATATATATATATATATATATATATATATATATATATATATATATATATATATATAACGATTCCGGTTAGGTATAGCTATACTAATAGCCAGTCGTTAGAATGCAATATACTTAACTTACGCGTTAGAGTAAAGTATTAGGAAAGTACAGAGCCTAATATCAATTAATAAGTGGGAAAAAATGGAGAATTACGCAATCCCCTTCATTATCTGACACATGTCTCTACTATAAGAATAAATGCATTCAGAGCTGAGTACTTGTGCAACCTCCAATAACTTCGTCATTCATATAAATATATATATATATATATATATATATATATATATATATATATATATATATATATATATACACACATACACATATATATATACATACATATATACATGCACACACACACACACACACACACACATATACCAACACATACATATATGATGGTATGCAAACGGCCTAAACTAATTAACACAAGGATTTTGTTCTAAATTCTACCATTGCTTCAAATCTACTACCCTCACAATAAATATATTAAGAAGATGCGATAACGAAAGCAAATTATGAGACGAAAATAGTTTTTGGAAGTTGTAGTTGAAGCGGAGGAAGAGGTATATAACGATGATAAATTGCTAAATCTAATGCGAAACATATCGATGTATTATTGAAAAGTATAATCATGTGTGTGTATGTATATGTAAGTTTTGTGTTTGCTTATTATGTGTACGTATACGCCATGTCGCTTTGAAAATAGTACATGTAAAATGAATAATGTACGTGATTTCAAATATATGCCACAGCGCATATTTTTTAACATGTGTATGTGTTAGCCTCAAAGTAAAAGGAAAGAAAAGAAAGAAACCATTTGCAGGTTTGGGGTGGGATGGCTTCATTAATTCTTCCTGGAAAATATTCTATTTAAAACGTAACTTTTACAGGAAATCCCAAATTTCCTTCAACGCCTGCTTAAATAAACTGCAATGATGCTGTTTTTTTAATTACAGCTAACCAGTACGCCCTCTGGCGGCACTTTATATCATTCTCATAAGACAAATGTTTCTAAAAGACTCCCTCATTCCTTTTCTTCCCAATCAGTTCTTTAACCCCAGTTTTTTTTACAGGCTGCGGATAATGCTGATAATATTTTAAAAAGGGTGCTAATGTTGCTGTTGTCATTGTGTTGGCATTGACCTTTTTATGTTGCCTAACCATTTTTTTTTTTGTAATATCTTCTAGCCTTATTCTTTCACATCATTCTCTTTCTCCCACATCGTCCTCCCTCTATTTCTTCCTCCATCTTCTAGTCTTCTTCTTCTACTCCATATTTTCTTCTTTTGTACTGTCCTCCTCCGCCGCCTCCTCCTCCGCCTCCTTCTCCACCTCCTCCTCCTCCTTCTCCACCTCCTCCTCCTCCTTCTCCACCTCCTCCTTCTCCACCTCCCCCTCCTCCCCCTCCTCTTCCTCCTCCTTCTCCACCTCCTTCTCCACCTCCTCCTTCTCCACCTCCTTCTCCACCTCCTCCTTCTCCACCTCCTCCTTCTCCACCTCCTCCTTCTCATCATCATCATCATCATCATCATCATCATCATCATCATCATCGTCATCATCATCGTCGTCGTCGCCATCGACATTATCACCATCGGCAGTGGTAATATTATAACTGTATTTTTCATCGTGATCGTTCATTCTCATCATCATCGTCATCCTCGTCATCATCATCATTGAGATGATCAAGGCCTTCCAATGCGGCCCTACTCCATCAGAGCTTACGTTGGAGCTAAATAACAACAACAGTAAAACAACTATCACTAAGAGCATTATCACCACCACCACCACCACCACCACCACCATATATACATGTTTCCTGTTTCCGACGAAGAGCTATGCTCGAAATGTTAACAACTCTCTCCTTTCACCGAGAATGCACAACCTCACGTTGTTTTTTTCGTTTTTCTTTTCTGTTTTTCAATTGTTTGTTTATTTAAATTAACTATGTGTGTATAGGCATGTGTGTGTGTGTATGTGTGTATGTGTGTGTATGTGTGTGTGTGTGTGTGTGTGTGGATATATATATATATATATATATATATATATATACACTCACATACTTATTTAAAATCTAGCGGTGTGATTCATTGCCTCACTTATCCCTATCTTTTCTCTAACCAATACTAATACCACCAATATAACCGCCAATATAACCGCTACCAATAAGACCACTGCCATCAACACCACTTCTACCACTACATCACAACTCCACTATCACTACCATCATTAGAGACCTCGACCAACACCACTATCTCCGCCACCATGACAACTACTACAACTTCAACAACAACCACAAAAACAAAACAACTGTTGATCCAACAATAGAGTCGCTGCGTGGTCGCTTGACACACTAGAAACACCATCTAAAACCCCCTGAAAAATGCACGCTAGTGTTTCAAGAAATGAGGGATATGGGTAGTTCTATGTCAGCCATGGGCAGCCTTCTTCGAGAAACAGGCCTCGAGACACAGATCATCATCAAGCGGACTGCACCACTAAAACAATTTCAAGGTAATTTTATATTAGGCGTACCATTCAGAAAGTCCCGAGGGTCGCAGTCTGTTCATGACCTCTATATAACCAAACCCGAGAAAAAAAGGACGTAATCGTCATGGCTGGAATGCGTTTGATCATAGAATTATCATTTAGGGCTCACCTAGAACTAAACAACAACAACAAATAACTATGTCAACAACAACAACAACAACAACAACAACATCACAATTATCAATTATCGGCTGAGAAACTAATCAATAAGTTTTCCTAATTATGATATTGACTCTGATCCTAATTACAGCATTCCACTTACGTTAATAGGATGTGATGGTACGGGGGAGGTTGTTGTTGCTGTTATTGTTGTAATGGTGGTGACGGTGGTGGTGGTGGTGGCTTGTTATAGTAGTTGTGGTGGCTATTATTGTTGTAGCGATTGTGGTGGTGGTTGTGGAAGTTATGGTGGTCATTGTTGTTGTAGTGGTGGCGGTTGTGGAGGTGGTTGCGGTGATAATGGATGTAATTGTTGTGATCGTGGTATTGGCGGCGGTGGTGGTGGTGGTGGTGGTGGTGGTACTGGTGGTGGTGGTGGTGGTGGTACTGGTGGTGGTCTTGGTGGTACTGGTGGTGGTGGTGGTACTGGTGGTGGTGGTGGTGGTGGTACTGGTGGTGGTGGTGGTGGTACTGGTGGTGGTGGTGGTGGTGGTACTGGTGGTGGTGGTGGTGGTGACGGTTGCAATGGTTGTGGTGGTTGCGGTGGTGGTGACGGTGATGATGGTAATAGCGATATTAGCGACGATCATCGTGGTGATGGTGATAGTTGTGAAACTGGTGTTGGTGTTGTTGATAGTTGTGATGGTGGAATCGGTAGTTGTAACGGCATCAGCGGCTGCAGTGGTGGTGGTGGCTGCGGCGGCGGCCGTGGTGGTGTTGACAGGATTCTTGCACTTGTGGTGGTGATAGTGGTACTAATGACAGCAGTGGTGGTATTGATGGTGATGATTGATATTGGTTACATATTTTGGCACAAGGCCAGCAATTTCGGTGGAGAGGTCAAAGTCGATTATATCGACCCCAGTGCTCAACTGGGACTTATCTTTATCGAACCCGAAAGGATGAAAGGCAAAGTCAATCTCGGTGAAGTTTCAGCTCCGTCTGTAAGACGGTCGAAATGCCTCTGGGTATTTTACCTGGCGAGCTAATGCGTCTATTTGCTCACTACTTTAATTTTTTCTACTCTAAGCACAAGGCCCGATATTTTGGGGTAGGGAGCCAGTCGATTTAGATCGACCCCGGTATGCAATTAGTACTTAAGTTATAGACCCCGAAAGGATGAAAGGCAAAGTCGACCTCGGTGGAATTTGAACTCAGAACGTAGCGGTAGACGAAATACCGGTGTGCATTTCGCCCGTCGTATTGACGATTCTGCCAGCTCGCAGCCTTAATGTTGGTGATGATAATATCGATTTCAAATTTTGGCACTAGGTCAGCAATTTTAGGGGAGAGGTTAAATCGATTGCATCGATGCAAATGTTCAGCTAATATTTATTTTTTCGGCTTTGAAAGGATGAAAGGCGAAGTCGACTTCAGCGCAGTTTGAACTCTATCTTAAGACAGACGAAATGCCGCTAAGAATTTCGTCCGGCGCGCTAATGATTATTTGTCCTCGTTCCCTTAATGTTGGTGATGATAATATTCTTTTCTACTCTAAGCACAATACCCGAAATTTTGGAGGAGAGGTAACAGTAGATTAGATCGTACTGGTACGCAACTGGTACTTAATTTATCGACCTCGAAAGGATGAAAGGCAAAGTCGACCTCGGAGGTGGTGATGGTAATATTGGTGGTTGTGGTGTTCTTATGTATTGTGGTGTCGGTAATGGTATTGGTGGTGGTGGTGGTGGTGGTGGTAATGGTGGTGGTGGTGGTGGTGGTAATGGTGGTGGTGGTGGTGGTAGTAATGGTGGTAGTGGTGGTGGTGGTGGTGACACTGGTAATTGTGGCATTAACGTGCTGGTTATCGTGATGTTAGGGGCTGTAGTAATGACGGTAGTGTTGCTGCTGCTGTTGCTGCTGCTAATGTTCGTGCTGTCAATGGTGGAGGTAGTTAATTGTGATGGTGAATTGTATAGCAACGATGCATCTCGAGACTCCATAATTCACGATATCAAGATTTCATGTAACAACATTCTGGTACGCAAATCAATAATTAAGGAATGCTTGATTTTGTTAATCATCTTCACTAGACCGAGAATCAAAGAAAACGAACTATAGGGGGCTAGTTAAGTATTGCCAGTCATAACCCGCCAGCGAGTTTCGTCTGACAACACGTGCATTCTTTTGTTGATTGTTTAAGGTATATACGAGGGGTGCTGATAAGCTCCTGGCTTTGGTTAAAAGAAAATACAGGAGGATCAGTTAATTATGGTCTTACTCACCACATTCCCCTTTCAGATTATTGCAGCGGTTCTTCAGTTCTTCTAAGCTCTGTAAAAGAACTTGGAAAGTTTGTCCTCCAACCAGGCCTTTCGCAATACCCTTAAAGGTTGGAACTTTTCAGCATTTACTCGGATGTATAGGCGAGTTGTGAAGGGGCGTGCCTTAGTGGTTAGTGTTTTGAATTCACGATTGCAAAATTGTGTTTCGATTCTCGTAACGAGTGGTGTATTGTGTTATTGTGCAAAACGCTTCATTTCACGTTGCTCCTCTCAGCTGTAAATGGGTAACTCTGTGACAGACCGGCGTCCTGTCCATAGGGAATGCTGTGATTTCGATCACTTATACGCTTTGGAAAACGGCTAACTAGCCCCATGAGTCCGGGTACTTGAGACAGTAATGATAGTCACAGGCAAGCATAGATACACTGTAAAGCCTTCCTGACTTTGATCCAGCAGAACATCGATAATGTAACAGTTGAAGAGAGAGTGGCTGGGGGGGGGGGAGGACTGAGTGAAAGAGAGAGTGAGAGAGGGGAGAGAGACAGAGAGAGAGAGATACAGAAACAGACAGAGACAGAGACAGACAGAGAGAGACAGAGAGAGACAGGGAAGTAATAGAGCGAGAGAGAGAGAGAAAGTGATAGAGAGAGGCGAGGTGGAGGGCTGCATCAGCACTCAGCTGGTACTAATTTTCAGGTGAGCAGAATGGAACTAAATGAAATGAAGTGCCTTGCTCAAAGACACAATACGCTTCCCGGTCCAGAAACTGAACTCACGATAATATATTCATGAGCAGAACACCTTAAACACGAAGCTACGTGATTTGTAGATGTACTACAAGTAACAGTCAAATAACCTCTCCAAGGAAACAAACATCAAACAATATAGTTGTCAAAACGCTATGTCTAAAAGCAAGCACTATGATCCCAGTTGAGACGCCTTATATCGTTGATATGCTTTATCAGAAATGACCTGCGATTAAACAATAACCAACTCAGTTATTATTAATTGAAGAAAATCTTTTACAACGGAAAAAATAATACGTTAGTCCCAAAAGTCTCATTCCACTTTTCCCCTACAGCATACGATACGATATTATTCAAACTCATGAATTTGATTGCATAATGTTTGCTGTCACCACCTCCAGTTTCTTTTGAACTCTTTATATTTCCTTTTTTTCTTTTCTTTTGTTATAAAATTGTAAGTCGAAACAAATGCACACATTCCTTTACACAGCACACGAAGGAACAGAAAAATTACAACGTGATTTGAACGCAGAACCTTGGGTGTTGAGACGAATTACTTAAAATTTAATTAACCAGAAACACTAGGTCAGATATTTCCGCAAAACAGCATAATCGATTAGGTCAAAAACGAATATACAATTGGTATTTATTTTATCGAACACGGAAGAGTTTATGGTGGTAGAATTTCTACCCGAGCTGACAGAATCGTTAGCACGCTGGGCAAAATGCTTAGCCACATTTCATCCGTCTTCCCGTTCTGCGATGAAATTCCGCCGAGACCTTTCCTCCTTTCGAGGTCGATGAAATAAGTATTAGTTGAGCATTAGGGTCGATGCAATCAAGTTTCTCCTCCCCCGAAATTGCTGTCCTTGTGCCAAAATTTGAAACCAATATTTTTGATTTCAGAAACACATGAAAGTCATATAATTTTATGAAAGTTACATAATTCCCGGCCGAATATAAATCTATGGCTTTGATGCGATATAGATATTCTATATTACTGAAGCATGAGGCATGTGATATAAGACAAATAATCGACTCGACAGTAGTTATCTCCCTTCTTCAATATCTATATTAATTTTAGAAAGAAGTCAAGAAATATCCATCAACCTTAGATCTTTATTTCTGATTCGAAATCATGAGAGGCCAATCATCCATTTACTAATTACTACCCGTAATTAAGAAAACTAAATGTGCTACTGTATCTATTACCGGTACCTGAAATATATAGCTGAAATCACATCTTAGCGGCTTCAATAAATAGAAAAAAAATGACACATTAGATAATGTAGTGCTTCTTAACCTTAAAAGACAAGATTATCTCGATTGGATTAATTTTTTTTTATCATATGGATGGCCCAGAGTTAAACAACATTAGCAACATCAATATATGACTGATAAATTGATAGAATGTATAAGGTATAATCAGCAGAATTCAAATACGGAGTGCGCAATCGTAAATGAAGATTTAGAGTAATAACTTATAATTACTTAAAAGCATAAAAAAATAGGTTTTAAGGAAGATACAACAACAGCAAAACCATATAAAATGATAAAACAACACCAGGGCTCGTTAATATAAAATTACCTATATTTTTTCAATACTATTAGCACTTTATTGAATCTTTATAAGCAACCCAACATCTAACAAAAGTATTCATTGTTTTGTTTTGTTTTATGCATGATGTGTTTTTTTTCTTTTGCAAAATTAGGTCAGAATTCAATAACAACATACATGCAGATGACTATGTATCAACAGTATAGATGTATTAAAGGTGAAGAAAATAAGATTGTATCAATTAGTGATTGTAATTGTACATGACAAAAAGTTTCCGTAGAAAATTTCATGAAAAGCTAGCGTTTGCTACGCAAGAGCATACTTAAGTAAAAAGTAATTATTTTTGCTTTATATAAAAATGTACTGCACATACCGATTCAGCACCCATCGTCGTCATCATCTTCCCCCCTCTCTCTCTCTCTCTTTCTCACACTTTTTCTCTCCTTGTTTCTCTGTCTATCTCACCTTTTCACTTTCTTCCGATCTCACCCCTCTTATTCTTTTCCTCTTTCTCCTCCCTCCTTTTCACTCTCCATATACCTACACACAGCACAACACAACTGTGAAGTATTCACGATAAGCAGTCAGGTTATCAATATTCAGTTCTCAAGTACACATAAAGTATATGGAAGTTGCCTTTCTACAGCGACAAATTTAACAAGTGAATTTGAAGTCTGGTCCTAATTAAAAGATAACGATGATATATCCTTCTATTAATTGAATATGGTTTATACACACACACACACAAATGTACTTATTTATTTATCTCTCTATCTCTCTATCTCTATCCTTGTCTGTCTCTCTGTATATATATATATATATATATATATATATATATATATATATATATATATATATATATATATATATATATATATATATATATATATATATATATATGTATATATATATATATATGAATGTATGTATGTATGTATGTATGTATATATAAATTAACAGAATGAGATAAAAATCCAAGGCTGTGAAAGATTTCAAAACATTTATAAATAGGTCTTACAGCTGTTTCTGGGATATTTTATATATCCCTTCATCGGAGGTGGTGTGAGAAAACGGTTAAGCAATAGTTATTCTAGAGAAGATGTGAAATAGAGAGTGAAGTGGAGGAATGAAAATAGACGTGAGATATACACATGCTGATATATGACCTACGTATCCCTGCAGTATCGCTGCATATCTCACGTCTATTTTCATTCCTCCACTTCACTCTCTATTTCATATCTTATCTAGAATAACTATTGCTTAACCATTTTCTCACACCGTCTCCAATGAAGGGATATATAAAATATCCCAGAAACAGCTGTAAGACCTTCTGTTTTTAAATGTTCTGAAATCTTTCACAGCCTTGGATTTTTATCTCATTCTGTTAATTTTTTTCATATATACGCATGCTGATATATGACCTACGTTGGACCTCTCATTCGCATAATCACCGAACCTGGAGCTTAACTATAGTTTGTCCATAGCACTTACTCAGCATTACCTGACACCTTTGGGTCTGCTTGACACCATTACCTCTCATAACCTCAAATATATATACATTACTTGTTTCCGGCATTAGACTACAGCCATGCTAAAGCATCACCTTAAAGAATTTTTGGTCGTATGAATTAACCCCAAAACTTTTTTTTAAATCTGCTACTTTATTTTATCACCATTTTTTGCCGAACCGCAAAGCTTCGTAGGCGTAAACAAACCAACACCGGTTGTCAAAAGGTAGTGAGGGACAATCACAGGCACAAAGACACCCACCTTCCATATATATGTATGTATGTATGTATGTATGTATGTATGTATGTATATATATCCGTTTGCAATCGCATTTGTTATCTGTGATATATACATATTGATTTAAGGAAATTTTATTTCC
Source organism: Octopus bimaculoides (assembly GCF_046866305.1). Lineage (NCBI taxonomy): Eukaryota > Metazoa > Mollusca > Cephalopoda > Octopoda > Octopodidae > Octopus > Octopus bimaculoides. Next base: position 65,100,033 of record NC_142933.1, read on the forward strand.
CCAAGATATTAGTTATAGAACCAATGTTTTCTTGGATGTAATCATCCCTTTAAGAGGTTAATATATCCTCCAATGAACTCCAAAATGTAACTGCACGTGGACTGCTGGCGATTTTTTCTCCTTCTTCCTTTTCTTTTGGTCTTTCCTATGTCTCCTGTTTCCGAAGAAGTGCTTTCCTAGAAACATAAAACAACCACCATTCCTTTCCTTTCCGAGGCGTCTTATTAATACGTTGTATGTATCACGTCCTCGCGTTGCTTTTTTAATGTGGTCTATTTCTCCGTTTTTTTTTATTAATTATATAGAGAGAACACAAACATGTAAGACTTAACAAACTTTTTTCCCTTTTTTCCTTTTTATTTTTATTTTTCCTTTTTCTTTTCCTTTTTTCTTTTTCTCCTGTCATTATCCTTCTGATAAACTCGAAATCATTTTGACGATGTTTGTTACATGGAACGAGATAAATGCAAATTTACCTAAAAAACGACAAACTGAAACAGCTGTAGATGTTATTTTAACTACAATTAAACTATGACCATTTAATACCAACGATCAAATTCTAATTGTTAATTGTTACTCCATTTCTTTTCTTATATATATACATACATACATATATATATATATATATATATATATATATATATATATATATATATATATATATATATATATATATATATATATAATACATACATACATACATACATACATATATGTATGCATATGCACTTAAATATATGTATGCATATGCACTTAAATATATGTATTCACACGCACATATATATATATATATATATATATATATATATATATTCGTGTATATGTATACAACATCGCCAAGTACAAGTGCATCAAAAACAATGCAACATGAATTCTTGATTTATTAAAATTTTCTCCACCGTTTCGTGACGTGACAATTACCAAAGGTGAAATAATTTCCAGAATCAAGAATTTTTCAAATATGACCTGTTATTAAGGAAAAGGATAAGCTTAGCATCTGGAGACAAGAGGACCTTTGTGTGCACGTGTTTCTAGTCAGTATTTGTCCTCACTATTGAAATTGTCTACTAACCAAGACACTTTGACTTCTGAGATAATTATGGTTATTTGGATACAAATGAGCTACGCGAAATAACTCAGAGTGGCTGAGTGACTTGAAGGCTATAGACAGAAGTGGCGTAAATGAGTTTCAAAAACGAGTATTCTATGATACGCACGTTGTATATTGTTAAAAATATTTATCATTTATATTCATACCTAAACTTGCAATAATGTACTTTGAAAAACAATATGTGCGTGTATGTGTATGAATATATGCATATACATATATATATATATATATATATATATATATATATATATATATATATATATATATATATATATAAGTTTATTTATATATTAATATTATCTCAGTTATTAAAACTTTCGATAATTTAAATACGTTAATAGTTACCAGAGGTAGCAAAATTACGCTAAAAAACAAGATATCACAGCCGTTGTACAGGTAGAGATACCAAGTTAAAGTGATACATTTTGAGAAGATATGCATAATAATAAATGGAGCAAAACACATGTCAATAAAAGTTCCTTAAATTCCTACACATGTTTCGAAATAAATGAGAGTTAATGTGTAGGAATTAAAGGAACTTTTATTGACATGCGTTTTGCTCCATTTATTATTATCTA